>NC_048912.1:11929674-12064082 GCF_011077185.1 Oxyura jamaicensis
TGAACCGAGTATTGTAGTGTTGTACCTGTGTAATATTCTCACAGGCTTTTATGCATCTGTGCATGTAATAAAGTGGTGTATAGCAGAGACTTTACGATGGTTGTCTAGACAAGATGATCTTTATCCATAGAGATAAGTTCCTTTCTACCAATTTAAAAAAAAAAAAAAGAAAGATAAACACTGTTCTTTGCTTAAGCAGTACAAAGAGTAAAACTATTCTCATGGTTGATTACTCAACTGTCAAGGTGATTTGGGGAGTTATATTGAACAACACCCAAAACCCAACTGGGAATTAGCCAGTCAAGCTTAGTAACAGAGTGTTTCATACTTGGGTAGGAACGAGTTTTCACACTTCTTTTAGGAGAAACAACTAGTTTACTGTTTTATTAAGAAATTAATCTGTGTCAATGTTTATGTCCTACAAGATTTTCTATCATAACAGCAGCTAATTCTTTCCAGACCCAGTGCTGGAAACTCTGTCTGGTCTCTTCAGCCACCTGGGTGGCTACAGTTTCCCTTCACATTAGGAAACTGGCTGTAGAGTCTCTGCAAGCTGACACAAATAGCTGAGTGCCATCCATTTTGTCATGCCTCAGGCACAGGGCATTCCTGGATGCGTTGCAAAGGATGGCTGTGATTTAAGGGCAAGACACCACAGGGATGGTGTCAAGGATAATTCGAAGTCTTCACAATGGTCTTTAGGGAACCAATTTCTGCAGCTGCCAGACCGCTCTAAGTTACTCCAAAACCAAGTGTTGGTTGCTGGCTGGCCTAAGGGAGTGACTGCTTTCTCTCCACTCTTTATCTGCCTCTCTCATTTACTAATGAGGCTCCTGCAATACTGCACTCTACTTTTTTCCACTCACACAAGAGAGAAGCCAATGTGCGGTGAACGAGCTAATGAACGTCTCGGTTCATCTTTGTCTGTCCCTCACTGTGAGTCACCAACACGCTGCTCGCACTTTCTGTGCGAAGTGAATGGCCCCCATCATAAGCACAGGGCATCCTGCGTGGTGGCCGATGGCTGCCCAATGAGCCTGTCCTTCATGAAGGAGATCTGTCATTTAGTTTGCCTCAGTCTGATTAATGCTGCCCGATGCTGCTGGTTTGAAAAGGACCAAGGAAATGAGCTGCTTCGCTTTTCTCTTAAGGAAAAACTGAAATGCCTGAATCCAGACTTTTTTTTTTTCATTTCCCTGTGAAATGCCTCAAGGCAAGGTTACAGCAATGGTGTGTTATTTTTCCCTGCTATACAAAGTCCTATTATAATTTGGATAAATTTTGTAGCATTTATCTCTTGGGTATCTATTGGAGCCACTATTGCTATTAGACAGTGATCTGCTCTATGTGCGTCTGTCTTGAGGATGTCTTCCAAAGCGTAATGCTAAAAACTGCAGTGTTTTTTGTGAATGGCAGGGGTTTTTTGCCCCCCACCCCCCCCCCCCCCTTTTTTTTTTTTTGCTTTCTTTTTAAATCCGGCATTGAAAATTAATATCTCTTTAAGCAAAAAATGAATCTTTTGTGTAGCTGAGCTAGCAAATCATGGTCTTGTACAGGTCAAATAGTTGCACGGTGCACAGCACTGGTACCCCAGTGGTACTGCAGCTTTTCAGTCCTACTCCTGTTTATCTTTCTACTTGCTAATTGTAGTCAGCCTGACCCATTTCTGACCAGAAGTCTTTAGCTGATGCAGGGACAGATTAAGCAGGCGTTGCGTGTAAAATACCCATTTCTACCCATTTCCATGAAGTAGTGAAATGCAGCTGAGCTCATTTATTATCTTCCTCAGGAGATGAAAGGGGCTCCTATTTTAGATTTTGTCCTGCCTTGGTACATGCAAACAGCCGTCCTTTGGGGAGTGAAGATCTTTCAGGACAGACACAAATTCAAAATACTCATTTCTTGATGGTTGTTAAATCTTTACAATGACAAAACATTAATTTACGGAGTTAGAACAAAACTGGTTTAAGATCTGTCTTCCCTTTGTCACTGCAGCTTCACAGAATGGGTTAGTTTGTGCTTTGTTTCCTGGCAGGATCATATTTTTCAATATAATCCATACATCTCTATATGTCCTCATTATTTGAATTGTGCTCCACAGCCTTTCAGACATGGGGAGCAGTTAATATGGATCATTCCTCTTGACCTCAACCACATCTTTGTCCCTATCGATTCATTTCATTTTAGAAGGTGATTTTCCCCCCCTCCACCCCTTTTTTTTTTTTTGGCTGAGAATGAGATGCCTGAAAGTTTTGCTTTTTCCCTATCCTTTTATCACCTTTTTTCAGATGGTAGAACACCTTTGTGGCTGCATCGCACGCTGTTCTGTACTTCTTGTCTGGGCTGTGTGATTTAATAGAAGGACAGCTTGAAAAATATGAAGTGCAAACAGTGGTTTTAGTCATTACTCCAATCAGTGGGAGTTATTCTCCTGGTATTCTGCTCTCCTGACCTATTTTATCCCAGCAGCTAGAAACAGTCTGATTTTGTTCACATCTATTATCCAATTCATTGCAGTTGTTAAAAAAGATTGTATGTTTTAAGGTGTGCAGACAGCAGCACTGCATAGAAATTCCCTTTTAGCAAAAATAAGATATTCTGTAAACATGGGATGCATTAAAAATTTAAAATGCAACTAGTATTTTCCATATTGTATATACATAAAGGAGTAATATAAGCCTTTGCTAGGGGATTTTGTCTTTCGCATGCAGCTGATTTGCTGTGTGCTCTGACTGCAAAAGCATCCCCACTCCTGCCTGTTAAACTTTGCCTTAATGCTTTAGCAATCCACCCCAAGCAGCTGAGCATTCCTCTCATCTCGTGGGTAATCTTGGATGCTGCACACCAATCCTTATGCAAGTTTGCAGCCCGACGAGCCTGTGTCAAGCTGGGTGTGTTTCAGAGAGTTGTTCAGCACCGTTTGTATTGCTGTTGGACTGTAAATTCCACTCAGATATTTATCACCCATGTTTCAGACCGAGCGCGCTGTGTTCCACACAGCTTCTTTTCCTGCTGGGGTTTGTCTCAATAAAACTTTGTGCATAGCAGTTTCTCTGCTGGATGAGAATATTTGTTGTCACTTGAGTCTGTGGTTGAGCTCTGTTGAAAGAGCAAATGGTTGAAGTCCTTTTTATAAACAGCTGAGATGTGCAAAATACTTATCAAGAACAGAATTTTTCTAGAAAACACAACAGCTTGCTCTCGTTTTTGGCACTGTTGCACTTTCACTGTTACTTTGGTGTCTTGTCTCACTTCTGACAGCCTTAGTTATTTTAGCAGGGAGCTAAATCAGTGAAGACCATGTTGGTCATCCTTCAGGATATAATCAGAAGTCCACTGAGAGAAGAAAAGGCCAAGTCTGCTGGTGTCTGCTTTCCATGCTCATGTGAGCCTGGACAGGGCTCCTGATGGCTGCCTCTGGCATTGGCACTGGCACAGTAGCACCGGAGCATGTCCGTGCCGTACAGGGGTGCTCAGGTGCTGGGTTTGAGAGGTTATGGGGGCAGGAAGGGCAGCTGCAGTGTGGGTTAAGCTGGGTGTGTGTGGGCCGTGCTGGGCAGGAGGTGGCTGGGGCCTTGTGGCGCTGCGGGGCTGGGTCTCAGCCTGCCAGGGAGGCGAGAGGAGAGCAGGGTAGGGAGGCAGGCAGAGAGCAGGCTTCTGGGAAGGAGACAGCTATGGAAGCCAAACACAGCACCAAAAAGCACCAAAATGAAATGGGGGAGGAGGGAGTCCTTGTCTGGTTTTGAAAACTTTCAGCCAGTTCCAGTCCCTGCTTCCTTTATGTACGCATTTCACAGTTATCTACACATTTCATAGCTCTGTATAGTTTGTAAGACTGTTCCTTAGGGACCTAAGGGCTGTTCCTAATGAATTACAGGCGTGCTATGCTAGTTTCTGTTTAATATACTTATATTTTATAAGGCAAATTTCCTTTGGTTTTGTTACAGGGTAGTGGGTGGAATTATTTTTTTATTATTATTATTTTCCCAGTATGCACAGAGCATTATTTTATAAACTCTCTAAGAGGATTGGAGTATCAAAGCTCTGGATAAATCTTGCATTTGAATTTTTGTGGCTTCTTCACAAATGTGTCATTATTCATTTTCACCTTTACAGGAGTTGATTTCTGTATGAAATGTAGAATAACCAGCTGCTAAGTGAGTTTCAAATGGAGCTTTTCATTTTCTTCTGAGGAAATAACATGAGCTGTGGTGGTAATAGATCATGTGTATAGGAGGCAAATCTATTTTTTATGACTGTGGCGTTTTGATGGCAAGTGCCAAAATTACATAAAAATAAGGGCACATATTGCAGATAATTAGGTCTGAGATTTTTGATGGCAAGTTCTAAACTCTTACTTCTCTATGGGCAGAGATGAGGAG
Source organism: Oxyura jamaicensis (assembly GCF_011077185.1). Lineage (NCBI taxonomy): Eukaryota > Metazoa > Chordata > Aves > Anseriformes > Anatidae > Oxyura > Oxyura jamaicensis. The sequence continues at coordinate 11,934,057 of NC_048912.1, forward strand.
ATATATATTGTGAATTTTCTCTTGGAGATCCACTCAAATGGGTACAAACAAATTGCCAAAGTTAACAGGATTTATTATGAGTGTAGATGTAGAACAGAAGTCCTAAGCCAGTGTCTGAAAGCAAATCCACACTACTCCAACTGACTTCAGCATCAGGGTAGATTGTACTGGGCACCCAACAACTGTCATATCCCAAATGAGAACAGGCTTTTGTAAATATTTATCTCACTGATTATGCCCTAAACCCATTGAGTGATTCATTTGATGCAATGGTCAGCCATCTGAATTCCCAGCTTTTTGTGTTTTCACCGAGTAACAGAGTGGATACAGGGGTCATGAAAAAGTGAGCATGGAGATTGGTCTGCAGGTGATTGTACAGGCCAATGCCACCAATAATGAATAGAAACCTGTCATCTTAAGAGAATAAGGGCTGAGACACTTGTAACAAACATTGCAAGATTTTAAAAGTTCCTTGAGTGCAAGTCTTAAACAAGTATTTTCTAGATGATACCATTCTGTGCATGTGCCCATCTCTAATTCGTTGTAAACGAAAACATTGTAATGTGTTTTTTATTTGCAAAATGATGAAAAATATTATTGCCTGAGTTGAAAATGAAAATTAAATTTTTGAAGCAGTAAAGAAAAAACAGAAAAAAGGATTCTTCCATGATAATTAAAAATTATAAAGTCATTACTTAAACTTGCCTTCTGAATTACAGAAAGAATTAAACTGCTTGTTTCAGTGCAGAATCCTTGTAGCATTCCTTCATTAAAATTCTACATTGTCAAAACAGATAAAAATGCATATACAATGACTAATTTTCTTCAAACCTTGCCTCTGCTTTGGGCCTTATCTCTCTTCACAACAAAGCTCACCTTGAAGGGACTGAAGTAATGATATATATTTGCTGAGCTGGAAAAAGAAAGAAAGAAGCATCTACTTCTTGCAATCTGTATTCTTTCCCCTCTAGATACTGAGAAGGAAAAGACCTTTGGGGTACTAAAGCTCTCATGTACCATAAAGTGGTATTATAATGAAAAGTATTACTTTTTATGGCATCTCTACAGTATTAGGGAAAGGCATTTTTCTCTAAATGTTAATCTTTAATCTTTATAAATTGCACTCTGCAAGACTAGAAGGTCTGTAAAGCATTTGTCCCGAAGGCTTAGAAGGATAAAAATAGTATTGGATTTTTATTATTTTTTTTAACTTAGAAATATTAGCTTGTTTGGAGGAGAAATGCATGAGAGAAATGTAACCCGTTGGCTTCCCTTCTGGGTAGCATTTATGCAGATGTTCAACTGTACATATCTACTTAAGTCCAGTTGATGTCACTGGGACTTAAGTCTGTGCTTAAATTCTGTCCTGAATAGGAAGATTAATGAATGGAAGCCATAAATGCTGAGCCCATCTCCCACATTTTTGCAAGCCCTAATCATAAGATTAAAAGAGCACAATTCTTTGGGCATATGAAAAATTCACACTTAGTGATGTTAGAAGGAAGCTCTTTCCAAGCAATAGCAAAAATAAACAGATTTTGCAAATAATTCATGCTGTTTTATGTGTCTTCAGAATTCTTCCCTGTTTTTCCTTCTGGTTTCTTCTACATTTTAGGCACTACGCTAAGTCTTTGCGCTGGGTACTATTTCTGAGCATGCTGAATATCATTGTTGGGACAAGACATCCAGAGGTGGAACGGTTATTTTCAAATAACTGATTTAGGTGGCCCTGCGAATTGTGACCTAATGTGTTAATGTTTTACTTTAGTATCAACTAGGCTAATACATGGATTTGTACAAGTCTGAACATGGTGAACAAGGGGTTGATAAGCCTTAATTTGGGAGTATTAACAAATCACTGCTGAAAGTTGTGACAGTTATCAGCAATTTCTAGTTCTGCTGTGCCTTTTGAAATTGGTTAGCCATTCCAATAAACATCTATTAATGGTATGTTAATACTTGATATCTATTTATTAATGAAACCTTAACATAATAAAGTATTTATGCTGTGTAATTACAATCTGTAATGAGAGTTTGTCCAATGCAATATCATCATTTAAAAGGCAAAGCTTTCCAGAACTTTAAGCTCTGCCTAATGTGTATTTTTTATTTTTTCCTCTAGGTAAGTGTCTTCATTCTTAATCAGCTGGAAAGTTCTCTGAGTACTGAAAAGTTGGATGACTGAACAAGTAGAGCTCCTGTGCCCTTCATTTTTGGTAAAGTCTTTCACAGATTGGCAATGTTTTCTCTTCGCAAGAACACTTATCTGCTTGTAATTTTTCTGCATGCCTAATGGATGTTGGTGGGCTCTTGAAGGAGGACCTGGGCTCACATGAAAAATGGATTTTTAATTTAAATTTAAGTTGGTTTCCAAATTCTGTGCACTCTGCCTAGCTGTTCCGCAAGTGATTAACTAGGGACTCTATGCCCTCATCTCTGAAAGCTAAAGAATTAAACAGACAATTATTTTTTTTTTTCTTTCTATTCAGAAATACTATTAAAAGTAATATATATGTGCAGTAGTTCTGTGGGATGGTCTTCTGTGGATGATGCTCCCACCAGGAGAACCTCAGCTTGCTGGTTTTTTTTTTTGTTGTTGTTTGTTTGTTTGTTTTATGTATTTAAATAGAGGCACCAGCATTTACAGTTGCTAAGATGACTACAGAGTCACATGTATTGTTAAATTGTGTGCGAGTATGCAGGCAGGTTGAACAGCTTTAAAAGATGTGTTCAGTCTTTCATCATAATGATGGATTCTTGAAAATGCCCCAAAAATACTATAATGTGAATATCTATAATTTTATCCGTGAAGGGGGATTGAGGGCTGTCTCACTGTTTTCTTGTACACAGTCAGCTTTGCAAAGTATTTTGTTTTAGTGTTAGAAGTGGCAGAAACTGTTTTTCAAACAGTGCACTGGAAGAGGATGGCTCACTTCCCTGAAATTCAACCCTTCCAAAAAGTCCTGAGCCAGTGGTGGTTGACTTAGCAAGGAAAAAAAGTATCCTGGTGCAGTGCTTTTAAATGTTTTGGAGTGGGAATTACTCCAAGGCGTACTTCTCTTTCCCCTGGGTCGGAGGTTTTTAGTATATCCATTATTTTGAAAACAAAAAGATTTGGTGCTCTGAACCCAGGTCTCAGAGGTTTCAGGCAAATCCAGATGCACTTTTAAAATCACTTATACTGTTAAATGCTGAACTACATCTCACTTCAAGATCAAAATAATGAGGGTGTGTAGGGGAGGAAGGGGAAAGAAGAGGCTTTTGTTTCCTTTTTATATAAGGTTAATAGATACATTAATTTGTTCTATGCAGATGTAAACTGTAATTGTGGCATTATGGTGTATATATTGGAATAATGATCTGAATTGATACTACAAATATAATTACATTGATTCTTTACTGATGGCTATAAACATTGACATTTCCCTTGATCTCTGAACGGAGTTAGTTATAAAACACATGCTCCACTTTTATATTCACACATTGCATTCTCATCACTTTTGTCTCTTACTCCCCAAGGGCTTGATTTAGAAGAAGTGTCTGATTTAATGGAAAAAAATGAAACAACACAGACAGCAGTTCAGAGCATTTCTAATGTAAAAAAAGGTGCTTCTTTCTGGTTATCTTTCTCAAAATTTGTTGTTTATACTTCACTATTTTGCTTAAGAAAAATATGATGCCAGGCTATTTTCACTTTTAAAATTATTTTAAATGTGTATCTTCTCTCATTTGTTTCAAAGTGAGTATTACTGCAAGAATCATTGCATTGATCTGATTTAACAAATCATGCTGTAAAGTTCTCATCAGGCTACCAGACTGGAAAGAGCTTTTATTTGAAAGGGCAAAAATTAGGTACGGGATCCCTTCGACAATACAGTCTTTACTAGTGGAAAAAATATATGTCATAAAAATAAGAACTAAGCACTAGCAGAAAACCTGTTGCAAATACTGCTTCTAATTTAACCTCACAGCTTCGTTGTGCTGCAGTGCAAGGGTGGTATGTCTCTTTGGGCTCAAGGTGTTAGCATTTTCAGTAACCTTTGTTTGCAACAGTTGGTAAAGCCAAGTGGGCACGCTGGCGGGGAAGCTCTCAGAGCTTGCTGTCCAACAGGACAAGCACACAGCACTGCTCACCTTCCTCTCGTTGAAGAGCATTCTTTGTAATAGGGCAGATGAGGCTTTACAGGTTGGTCATTAACTATGAAATGGAAAAGCAAAAATTCAGTGGTGAACGGTTCTTAGCTTTTTGCCTCAAAACTACCTTGCAGGAATTGCTTGCCTCTCCATCTCATGTCTGTCTGCTCCTGTCTGTTTGTAGTAGAGCATCTGTCAGTTAGGGCAGTGGGAAATGGTCATCGTGCTGGGTCATGGAGGAGCCTCAGAGGCACAGAGACCAAACTGAGACCCTGCTGACACGGTGCATTTGAGTTCTGTGATGTTTCCTATTCCACAGAGTTTCTCATCTGAAGATACAAGACTCAGGATGTGAGAGGAAGCAAATTTACCTCAAGAGCTAGTACAAAAATCAATCTTTTTTTAATAAAAAGGGAGATTTTTGATGATGACATTTTCACAAGAAATAAGTAACATAAATCAGCAAAAGCTTTTGAATCATGGAAAAATATTTTTCTCTCCTCTCTCATGAGTTTCCCATTTTCAGAATTAAAAAAAAAAAAAATCCATTGTGAAAGGATTCAAGTATCACTGAAAAACAAAAATGCATTTAAAAAGACTGAATTTGGCACCTTAAAACCTTTTTTTTAATAATCCCTATTGTTTTTATAATAAGATGGGAAAACAGGGCACAAGTATACTTGGGTTCCTTTCAAGTATACAAAAAAAATGTAACGGACAGTCATTCTGAGCATCGTTCTATAATAGGACTTCAACTCAGGTCCTTGGTGTTTCTGTGCAGCAGCTTAATAATGAGACTATTCTTTCTTGCATATATAAACACTGTATAGCCAGCAAAAATTGGAAGTCTCTGAACCAGCAGTCAGCTCACAGAAATATTAGTCTAGTAGAAAAATAGATTAGTATTAGCTATGTATTACTACTTTATCTGCTTGTAATACCAAGTACATTATTAAATACAGAATGCCATTTATTATTTTACCCTTGGATATAAAACTTGATTTTTGTGATTTAGTTTTACTGCCATATGGGAATCAATTGAAAAATAAAATTGACAGCTATCTATTTAGAAAATGAATACTTCTGTGTTCCCACACTGAAGTCAAAAAGAAAGAAAAGGAATTTACAAAACTCTAGCAACATTCTCATGTCTATTCTGGTCCTATTCCCTACTGGACATGGGAAGAAACTGTACTCAGAGTCTACATTCATCAAAAGTGATGTGCAAATGCCTTTTATACCACTGCAGTATGTCCTAGGTAAGAGGTCCTGCAGAAAACCCTCCTGTGGTTGGGAACCGCTCTCTGGGAAGAGTTCCTGATTTCTCTGTAACGTTGTCAGAATCAGAATCGTCATCCTGAGGATATTGTGAAGTAAGACCAAAGTAATTGTAACTGCGATTGCTAAATATACCATCAGTGCTAAGATTATGAGTGTGATTGTTCTGGCAGTATGCTGATCAAGCCACCGTGTTGTTTATCCTTATTTAGAGAAGAGTTTTTCTAGAATCTTATTTTAGTAGGCTACAAAAGGAATGATTAGAATGCCTTGTTTAAGGAGACAAATGCCTCTGACTGCTTAAACATGGAACAGTTTTGTACATGGCTCTTAAAGAAGCAGTAAGTCAAGACAGTTTTCAATCATAACAGGGAAAACACCAGGTAACGGCAGCAATAATAAATTACTTTCAAAATTTCCCATTTACTAGATCTGCCCATTTGGCTTTTCTGAAGCAGAAGCAATAGAGTTGGTGTTTCTGTGAGGTTTCTTGTGTCACTTGGTATACACATAAAAAGTAAAAATAATGAAAGGTGTTTTGGTTTTGTTTTGTCTTTTTTCACCACAATCTGGAGTAGTGTTTGCCGGTGCCTCTCATTAGGAGATTGCAGAGTAAAGCAGATCTGTCTTGATTATAATAACTATCTTTCAGATAATGCGGCATTACATTAGCACTTTGCAGTTCTGTTTTGTAAGGAGATTTGCTTTATTTTCAGTTCCTAACAGAATCCAGATGAAAGTGACTTATGCATTTGACCACAACAAAGAAATTCCACCCAATCTCCTCTTTCAATGTCAACTGCTACTTTTAGAAAGTGTTAGCAAGTTTTGGGGCAGAAGTTATTAGTAAGAGACACTGTCAAGGACCCTTCTCCTCTAGAAAGTTGGACCTCTTTGTTTTTAGCAAGCTGGATGCTACTGTTGGGCAAAGTTTGTTAGACTTCTGGAGGTATCCTACCGTGGATTAGTACTGTGTGCTCTTGGGGTGCAGATATTCTCTGAAATCTTTCATTGTCCTTTAGCTGATACCTACTTCCTATACCTATCTGGTTGAACTTCAGAAGAGGCAAATAAACATAGTGAAAGTCATTTGGCCCTTTGACAGAAGGAAGAATGACATCCAGTGAGCCCAGTGCATGTTGCCAAGTACCCTTTCGGGGTGCACAGGTTCATGTTGGCAGAGTGCTGTTGCATACATGAGTAAACACAAGACCTTGTTCTTCAGAGGTTTTGCAGGCACCACCTCACCCAGCTCCTTATCCTGCCAGGTACTCACTGTCCTGGTTTTCCTTTTGTAAACGTGCGCATGCACTGGGAAATACCATTAAGAAAGTAAATGCACTTGCAAGCTAATTTGTGCATGTATATTTGGTTATTATAAAACGTTAGCTGAAGAGAGGTTGGCATCTTTCAGTATAAAGCACTTAAATCCTGAGGGGAAGTGTATAGTCTGATTTCTTAGTCTGATTTCTGTTTCGGATACAGCATTGGCTGTTGTGCTCTGACTGCAGTCCAGGAAAATGCTGCTGCTACTTTAAATACCTGGGGCAATTATCACCGGGGTTTTAATATCGCCTGCTATATTACTTCACTGTGATTAGCTTGGTGATATATTCCATAACCTTTGGGCTATTCCTTTGAAATGTATTTCCATTTTAAAAGTATAATACTATGACCACAGTAAGAGGAAAATTACCAAGTTCAAAAGTCAGTAATGCTGACTATCTTTAATAGCACATAGAACACTGGTGCATTTTGCAAAATGTGCATTAAACAGGCATCTCTCCTTAATTGGATAGACCCTGTTGTTTTCCATATCACATAAAAATATTGCCCTTACGCTTTATCCATTCAAATGAGCTGTTGTATAGGTAGCTATTTGAAGTAGCTGATCAGAAAGCACTGGGAGCACACTTGGGTGTTTAAAGAATTGCATATGTGTAAATTATGTGTTACACTTTTCAAACACATCAGCATTCGTGAGGTTAGACCAATGATTTATTGGGTGGAAATATTCAGCATTCACAGTATACGATTCTTAGTAAATTGTTATGCACAAAAGTACCTGAATTAAGGAATATCAGGAAGAAAATCAGGGGCTAAACTGCGCACCAAAGCCTTAAGAGATCCTCAGACTAAGATTGTCTGTGCAACCTTTATTGGCATCTGCATTGCAATAATGTCTTTATATGGTCTCATGCTATTTTTGCACAGGACCCTGGCCTCATTCAGTGCACAGAAAGTAGGATGCTCAGTTAATGAGAGGCTATTCAATATGTTGTTTTCTTTTCATTAATCAGTGTGTCCCCTATGCCTTATTTCTGCTCATAATTCAAACTGTGTTCTGGAGACAGAATTATTAATTTCCTTTTGAGCTCCTCTGCAGTGCTTATCATTTTAGTATTTGACTGGCTCATAAGCACTTGGGAATTTCTTTTCCTGAATTAAAACTCGTTGTGAGGTGAGAAAGTTCCAGTTTTTCCCCATGTCACAGGATTTAACTGACCAACAAGAGACTAAGGTCAAAACTACCTGTTATTTCTAAGTGTCCTGTCTGAAGTGCCTCGGACCTGTAGGTTTGTTGATTTTTTTTTTTCAGGCTCCTTAGCAATGTGCAGCACTTTACACAAGCAAATTGCAGCTCCCACTGAGTCCATTTGCAGCTGTGAATATTTAGCCCCTGCACTTAACATAATGAAATCACAGACAGTAGTGGAGAGAGTGAATTCCTCTGCACAAGCTGGCGCCGACAAAGGTGAGGAAGGAGTGTATTGGCAGGGGCTTCTTAGATACATGCCTGAGACCATTTGATCGACCACTGGAATCTGTCACCTCCTGCATGTTTAATCCTTCCTGCCTCCAGGACCTCTGAATGTCCTTCCTCATTTCAGCCATGTTCTCCCCACCTCAGGCCCCTTTTTGCCTTTCTTTGCCTGACTCCTTGCCTTGCCCTGAGCCATTGTGTCTTTCGTGGCAGTCACCTGTTTTCACCAGGAGCAATGAATGACCTGTTACATATGAAATATTGAACAGTTACACTCAAATAAGCATTTTTGCTGATTGTGTGGGAACAGAGATTCCAGTCTTCACCAGGCTAGAAAAAGACTTATTCCATGATCATAGCCCACTCTGTTCAATTTGCAGTCACTAATCAAAATTATGCAGGTAATATGCCTCTTCAAATACAAGATTGCCAGATTATTTTAATGCATGCAAACATTTTATTCTATTTTATTCTCCATGACCTTGAAACCAGCTGACCTGTTTCAGACAGTTGTCAAAAACTCATCCTGGCCACCCAACTGGTGCTATGGTGAAAAAATGGCTGAGAAATATTACAGAACGAACCTTAATAGTAGTCAATTTGTAATGTATCTGGAAGGTACCACGTGCATGAGACATGACGGAAAGCTTTGGATTGTAAGAGCATTTATTTCTTTTAATGATTTATATTGCACAGAAAAGCACTCTGATAACCTGACTTCAATAAACTATGAGAGCAGATGTTCAGTACACATTAGTTTGTATGAAAATTAAATATAATTGTTGTCTCTTCTTTCTCATGTCTTTGAAAAACAGACAGTGTTTGCTGTCGGAATAACAATGTTGGTTGGTTTTCATAAAGGTGTGGGCTGATGAAGAGCTGTGTCTCTACCTGGAACCATAGCCCAGCATGAAATGCCAGTTTCAGTTTCCCACCCTAATGGAAAACGTTTGCTTTCTTACACCTATCTTGCTTTTATTAAATAAGTGAGACAGTCACACCTGTAGTAGATTAGAATTGATCGTACTCGATTCATACTCTGCTGTGAACCCTTGTGGCATCATTATTTCATGAACTTCTACATTCTGTGTGATGCATTATTACTGCTTTTTAAGGAACACCTGTAGCATTCATTTTTCTTACATGCCTGACAATACAACACTACAAAGAATTTGAAAGATAAACAAGGTAGCAAACCATTGTAGAAACATAATTTTGCTAATCAGTAGCTTCTGTGATAAGAGCAGAGGTATCTTTGTGCCACAGAAAGGAAATACATTTTTATCCAGTAATGCACTGATGATACAGATAAGGTGGATTGCGAACACCAGTCTGGAATTCTGTTTGCCTACTTACTACATGTAGCAGCATATTTCATATATATATGTATATACCATATTTGTTATATATGCCTTTTATATATATATATTTAAACATTTAGGGGAGAGGGGAAAAATTAAACCTCCCCCTGAGTCTCTGTGCTCGTTTTAAGTCGTGAGCCATATCTGTCTGCTTAATGAGTGGAAGTTTTTGTTTTTTTTCCCTGCTCGCTTCAATGAGTTCTGGAAAGGGGCTCTTGAAGCTGTTTCATAAACGAGAGATAAAATCAGGACATGCAGTATTTCCATGAGCTCAAGCTATCTGCTGTGACTGTGGCTATTCCACACTACTTGGGGACCTGTTCTAGTTTTAACACTATTTCCAGAAGTAACATAGGCAGGAGGTATTAATAAGAATTACAGACTTTTGCAAAGATTGACGAAATAAAGCTGATGGGATTTTTGCTTTCCTTGAAGACTAGGTTAAGTAATAATACCTCTGTGTCGTGTTCAGAGGTAACGTTAATTTTAATCAAGCAGGGAAAAGTGCTTGTCCCTTTCTGTCTGTGCTGTGATAGACCCGAGAAGCAGTGGAAGTAAAACATTTTATTGGGTTCAGGAACATCCTGTGCAGGGCTGGTTGTGTTGGGGGTGCAAAGGGGGGTCTGGAGGTGCAACTGTAGGATTAAGAGCAAGGGATTAGGGGGATGGAGTGGCCTGGTTTAAGACCTGTCTTGGTGCTGCTTTCAGGAAAGGCAGAGGGGAGAGGCTGGGAAGGTCATACGTGCAAAAACCCCACACTGCGCTTTTGCACGTGCTGCCTGGTCCATCACGGTAGGTGCGTTGCTGAAGTCTGAGTTGGCCGTGTGTTGAAAAAAAATTACTTCTGAAACTTCTGAATGTGGGTGTTCAAGAAGACTTCCGTGGTTTTCAGGTTTGTAAAGCAAGACTGGTGGTTACATAAAATGAGCAACAAACAAACTCTTTCTTTCTTACAAAGTGGGATGTAACTAGAAAGTCTGAGGGGAAAAAAAAAAAAAAAAAAGGATCCTATTTTCAGTGCCATGATTATCCATTATCATCATTGCATAAAATTAAATACCAAGTGCACTGGTGCAGCAGCTGAGCGTTTAATTCATGTAAACTGTCAGAGTATATTAATGCTAGAGTTTACTTTCAAATACTGCCCTTTAAATACTGTCTGAAGCATTCAGTAGTATTTAGGCACACAAAAATAACCACTGAAAGATCCCGTAGAATGACTGTTTCCCAGTGAAGCATATTAAGTTGGGTGCAAAAGTTACCTTCCTTGAAGGTCTTATTGTACAAGGATGCTGAAGTGCTGTGAATGCCTTGTCATTAGCCTTCTAAAGTGGGTGAATTCACCCATGGTGATGAATTTCCATTTGAAATGAAGTGCAAGCAACTTCTGAGTAACAGCCTATGTGCTTCATCTCCCTTGTACTCACTGGGTTAATTGAGGTGGATCTCACCTGGAAAAAACGTCTTCAGAGGAGCCATATGCTGATTTTCTTAATAGTATTCACAGAGACAGAATCTATCACCTAAGGACATTGATACTACAATAAATTGGAAGGAACTATTTTCACATTTCTCATGTATATTGTATATAATGAGTCTCTGGGATGTCTCCATGCTGCTGATAAGCAGCCTGCAGCAAAGTAGATACAGCTCATTTTATCTTGATTTCAGTCTGCAACACTTGACTTCTGGGACTGGGAAACTTAGAAGTAAACCAAATAACGCCCTTCACAGGCACTGACTGTCCTGTGCTTCAGTCCAAAGCTGGATGATCCCAAACTATTTCTTTACTACAGAGCTTTGCAAATGTACCTGTCACTGGTGGTGAGGACAGTTAAGTGGCTGAACCAACCTGAAAGCAAGGCCAAACTTCAGTGTTTCTGGGTACCTTCCTATTCTGCTCTGAAATCATGTCAAAGTTAATTCTGAGCATTCCCCAAAGTGACTGCAGGTAGCCTTTTTTCCCCTCTCGTTTTCTCTGTGTCTCGGATCATTTCCCATCACACAGCTGTGGCCATCGTGACGGTGTCTGACTTGGTGGAAAGGACTCCTGTGAGGACCCCTTTGGTGGGATTGGTTTTGGTGCACAGAATGGCAGGATTAAGGCTGTGAATGTGAGGTTCAGTCAGTTCAATTGACCATGTTTTATCTGAGTGGTACAAGCCCAATTGTTGTAATAGGCTTCATTATGAACAGAGGAGAAAGGAATGAGAGGTCTTAATAACAGGGTTTGCTAAAATGTGTTTTACTACTGTATTACTTGCGTTGTGACCCAGTTCTACTATTGTAAGTCTTATAAAAGATAAAATAGGCCATCAGATGGGGATAAATCAATGGAAGTAAAATTGAAAGTGTTCATAATCTTTTTAAGTTTTTTTCTATGGGCAGAAGATTAATTAAATAGACAAAGGTAATTTTCAAAAGTGCTTTTTTAATACTAAGTCTCAGATAAAAAGGTTAATTGAGAAATATATCATGAAGCTTATTTTACAGGTGTAGTCTCAAAGTATTTGTTTATAGTTGCATGCTTGAAGCAGCAGGACTATTTAAAAAGGCCAAGGTGGCACTGAGACCTGTTTTCTTGGCTCTGCTCTTCCTGAGAGGTATCTTTCTGTCCCAGGGACTTTACCCTTGATGTTGGTGATGTTTGGGCTTGTATGAAAGCATCTCATGGAATACAGACCTAACTCTCCATGCACTCAGGATGGGACTGTAATTTTTTGCCTAGGTCCTTATTAATTGCTCTAAACCACTTCTTGAGTCTCTGATGAAAAAGATAGTATGAATATATTTCACCCCTTATTTTATAAATCAGTGCTTTTATAGCATTAATCTGTAAAGTCAGAAGCAAAATTGTGGTCTCTGATTCATGCCACAAGTTACAGTAGTGGTCATATGTGAACGCTGTGCAGCAGTTTCACTGCGACATACAGTGACGGCGGAGAAGGAGAATGCAGTGAGATGACACCAATTTCTTTTTTTATGCTACCACTCATTCCCTCTGTTTGCTACTCTCTTACTGCCTCCACTCTACCCACACACATCATTTCACACACACAAAAAATTCTTACAGATAAAAGACTTCTATTGAAGTCAGTGTGGTTTTGCAGATAAATCTTAAGGCAAAGTCTTGCCGTCAGAATCTATATTGCAATAACAAAGCAAAGCATTGGAAGCAGTGGTAACTACATGATGATTCATAACAATAGTACATCATTATCTCAATATGCAGTAAATAATACCTTTATATTCCAGTTCTTTCTCAGCTTCGAGGTGTTTTTTTTGAAATTGAAGTCCTGATCAGTTAACTCAAGTTGCTGTCTTTCTGCCAGCCAGAAACCCCGAACCTAAAGCACTGTACCATGTATCAATGAATAGTGATTGCTGTAATTTCTGTCTCCCTGGCCCATTTGTCTGCAAATGCCAATTGTTGGTAGTATTTTCTTGAGCTTTAGGTATTTGTCATGCAGATATAATTGAGCTGTGTGCTTTAGGGAGAGATGTCACTGGCACTGAAATTTCATGGACACTACAGTGATTCAGCCGATGCAGAATCAGGTAAGACTGCCTGGCTGCTGCTGGTCATTGAATTTCTTTTTTTTTTTTTTTTCTGTCACCAATTTAAAATAATAATAAATCATTTGCAATTACAAATAAATGGACCATAATTGCATTTGACTTCTTTTTCATGCAAAGAAAGACAAATAATGGGCTTTTTTCTCCTTCCTTTCTTTTTCTCTTAATAAGCAGTTATGCATGGATATGTGCTATTGCAAGGTTTGAAGGTTATGCCTGCACTTAGGAAAGTGAAGTGTACTGGAATGGAAACGTGTGCCTTGTATCCTAACATGGGAGCAGATCATGGGGTTCTGGAGAACATACAAAAATTACAGGTGGAAAAATATTGTCTGGAGAATAAGATTTGTGTCACAGGAGCATGATGTGAGATAGAAGATTTCTTGTTACAAAAACTCCTGTTTTTTGATGTAATTATATGTTGAGATGCCACAGTGGTGACAATTTCCATTACCGTTTGCGAAGTCATTTGAACTTCTGCATGTCCAAGTACCAGTGTGCCATGGGGACCGTTCATGCCTGGCACATCGCCTTGGACCTCTCACCTTGGAATTAAACAGAGCTACTACTATGGTTACAGATAAGTACTTAGTACACTTAAGGGTGTGTTTTTTTCCTTTTCCCTATTAAAGTCAAATCTCCAACAGCCTCCAGGATATGATGATCTAAAATAGAATTTTTTATATATACGCCTATAAATATGAAATTGAGGATTATTTTGTTGCTTCAAATGGTGCTTCTTTCTGAAGGCAGGAAAACATGGTGAATAGTGTTAAGAAATTGCTTTACAAGTCTTCATTTAAAAGTTAAATGAATTCACCTCGGCCGTGATTGCATCACTTTGTTATTGCTTTCTGCAAGCATTTGGGCCGTCAACTTTTACTGCTGGAATTCAAAACCAAGCTGCATTTGTCACAGTGTGAAACCAACTGCAGAGGCCTTAGAAGAAGAGAGGAAGTATAACTAATTGAATTTTAGATCTTTAGCAAAATCAAGGTGGGGGAGGTGTTCTTTCATTGATGCTGAGTTCCTACTGTTGTAATAAATGCGATGAAGTCAGTGGGTACCTGTGCAGGCACACACTGAACTCAGGGGGTCGTGATTTCACAAGCTGATGACAATACATGTGATGGCAATGACAGGAGTTGGTGTTGCTGAAAATTCAAAAACTTCTGTGTGCTGCAGCTTTTCGTTGGCTGTCTACTTGATGTCCTTGGCAACTGTGCTCTTGTTGCAGTGTAGGGTGGGAAACTCCATTTCCAGGGAACAGAACAGCATTTTCTGTGTAGCACTAAGAATACAATGCATTCATTTGTGTACTTTGTGTGTGTGTGTGTGTGTGTGTAAATAAGGTTAAAGTAATAATGACATCGCAGAAATAATAAGCAAAACACCCTTCACCCCAAGCAGCTAAATTTACAGTGCCTGCTGTTGTTAGACATTAAGCTGTTTGTCCCCAGTTGGCATTTACATAATAAGGAATCTTACTGTTTTCTACATCTTTTGTGACTTTTTTTTTCTAATAAAAGAGTTTTTGCATTGTGCTGGCAGTGATGAAAGATGTCATACTGTTCATAGTGTTTAAACAATAGGTTCCTAACATGGCTTTGTGGTGCCATTATATTTTATTATATTATTACAGCACAACTTTAAGCTGTGGCAGCATGTTACTTAGCAAAAATGAAGTATTTCCATTATGTAGAAACTGCAGCTCTGGAATCCAGTCAGCAGTTCTTCTGAAAGATAGTGTTTGGTGTCAGCCTTCTTCCCCCAAACACCTGATGTAATGCAGAAAAGAGCATTTGGTTTTCAAGAAGGGCTTGTTGAGAAGTTGATTCAGGTGGAAATTAAGTACGTGCTTTATAATTGAAAGATGTTTGTAAGGGAAAGCGCTGCTCTGTCACCTACTGTTGTGGTCATTAAAGTTTAATTTTATCTTTTTAATATCATGCCCAGGTGTTTCTATCCCAGAGTGAAGTGGTTAGCATAAATATGCCATGTGCATTGCTATGTCATATTCATTAGCTCTTATTTAACTTGGTAAAAAGTAATTTATTTTTATTAATTGACCCACTCTCCTTCCACCTGCCATCAGGGGCAAAGCATCTCTTAGAGATTGCAATGGGGGGGAGGAGGAGGAACAATGATGACAAAACCCACCAAAACGAGGGTATGCCTGAAAGCCAGGAACTTTCTGCATCTTCTCCTTTTTCCCTTACCACAGCCTACAGAAGCTGTTTTAACTGTCTGGTGCTCCATAACCTGCCGCAGTGCTCCCTTTCTCTCCAGATAGCAATGCAGGTAGCACCTGACCCGCTGCATGCTGCTCCTCTCCAAACACCAAGCATGTCTGGAGGTGTCTCTGATGGGTCCCCATCTGGAAGTATGCTCCAGCTATGCACCACGGGTATGGCTCTGCCAGCTCCGAGCGCTTTGGCTGTGGGAGCCTTTGTCTGGGCATTCACCTGAGCCTTGCTAAGCACGCGGAACATGAACTGATACCTGTGCAAAATAGCGGGTGATAAATTTAAGAAGAATTTGTAGCACTGGGCTGCATTCACAGGTAACTAGCTTTGGGATGATAATCTTCACGTTTGCCCAGTGCCTGAGCTAAGCTATTACAAGCCATTCAGCAGTGCCTGCTCCAGCTGATTGATTTTTCAGGGTAGCCGAGACTTCTGAAAGGGAGCGAGGAAGATTTGAATTCCAACAGTGGTCCATTGCCTGGCAGAGAGGGAAGTAAATATTGATACAGAATGCTTATTTACTGAGCAGGAGTAGTGTCAGCAGAATTAAGGCGTGTACTTTGCTCTCCGTTTTACAGAAGAAAGAGAAGAAATTGATAGACTTCCGAGCGATGCATGAGACGCGGCAATTCAGGCCTTTTTTTTTCCATTCTCTCAGGAGAGGTGTGACTGGGCAGGGATGTGAAACATCTCCCTAAACCCATCGATTTTCACGGGCCAAATGCCAAGTGGTGTAGTACGGGGAGCGAGTCCTCCAGCAGCGGCCGGCTGATGCTGTTAGTGGAGGCTGCAGAGGTGGAGGCGCAGAAATCCTGCTTCAGCCACCAACTGGGGCTCAGGTGGCATCACCTCTTCCTGTGGGCTTCCTAAGGGGGGAGAAATAAAAAGCTGGTAAGGATCCAAGTGCATTGCTAGAACTCCTTGGTTAGCAAAGCTCTCTGGCCTGTCTGAAGGGCATCAGGTGCAGACAGCCTCCTCCCTAGGTCTGGGTCACAGGGAGGAAATGGGGCAGGGAAGGATCAGAGCCCCCATCCTCCTGCCCCCTGGGATGCTGCCCCTGGGCAGTGTGGTCACGGCAGCAGCGGGCACTGCCCGTGGCTCTCAGCCTGAGCAACTGATACCCTGCAGCTCCAGGGAGAATAAAGGCAGGGAATTAGTGTAACTTTCCGACTACCCTGCTAGTAATTGCTGCTGGATCAATGCCTTGTATTAGCAGGGCTCTGCTACAAGGGGAGTTTGAGCAGCATTGCAGTGTAGGCACTTCCACTGGGAATTAGCACAGTCATAAATGTAGGAGAGCTCAGAAAAGAAGTAACAAGGGAAAAGTATTGTATATCTGTTAATTATAAACCATAGATTGTACTCGCAGAAACAGTGTCAGGAATGAATAGCTCATATTGTCCTATTTCCAGCAGCACTTTAGACTATGAAAACTGATTTTATTTTAACAGGCTATTTTATTTTCAGCATTACTTCACTCAGCTTGCTCAGGGAAGCGAGACTGGCGAGGTTCACCTTCTAGTAATCATATATAAAACAATGCTTCTGACTCAGTGCTGGGAGTAGCAATAGTGGTATTTTTGCGATGATAGCCAGTAATTAAGATCAGGACTTCATTGTGCTGAGCACAGTGAAAACACATGCAAACAGACTGATAACCTCAAATTGCTTGCGTTGTACGAGCTGAACAGTGCAATTGTCCATTTAAAAAAGACTGTCAGAAGTTGCTGAGATTTTACTTTCTTCATGTAACAACAAGGATATAAATAAGAATTCAATAACTATGGATAGGGGTGGGAGGAACATCAGTAAAGGTGCTACTTACACTAAAAAGGAGGTTTTAATTACGTTAAAAATAACATAACTCTCCCCCAAAAGAAAAATTCTGCCTTCAGTCAAAATTTCAAAGACATGTTTTCTTGAAGAACCCAGCCTCCAAAATTGGGCTGGCAATTAATTGTATTTGTACATTTTGAGGCTTAAAGGCTGATATTAAGCATCTGCTCCATTACTATTTAGCTACCAAAACAGCTACATTGTAGCGCTGAACACTTTATTAGTGTTTGTTCAGAGTACGTGCAGGGGAGGTTAGATAGCCTAGAAATTTTAAATGCTAATTTGTCACCACAGATTGTTTATCTATTTTTTTATTCATGTTATAAGAGCATTTTATGTAGGCATAAAAGAGAGATATTTATCACACATGCCCCTTCTTGGCCCTGGCCCATAATCACTCTCGTGGAGTTGAATATTAAGAGCTTGGTAATTCATGAATTGAGATATTGACAGAATTTTATATCACTTTTTTTCCTTGATTTTTTGACGTGATTTTAAATAGTGCAGTCTTAGATAATTTTCTAAAAATAATTTTCTACCAAATTGTACAACTGTGTTAAGATGACTAGTTTTGTGCAAAACTGAAATTACTTAGTGCTTACTTCAGTGACTAACTGCAAAATTATCAAATGATGTGTTTTAATCCAATTGCATCCTTACTAGAGTGAAACTTGCTGAACACTTTGCATGTATACAAGCAGGGCTTTGGTTTCTGGCATGACTGTTACAAGCTCGGCAGCATTATCAAGTTATCTGTTAATACATTTTGAGGTCTCAAGGGGAGCCATATGAGCAAGCAGAGTCTGGTGGACTTAGCATTATGCTAAAGGAAACTAATTACCATACCAAAACGTATCTTACAAAATTATTCCCCTCAACCTCTGTGGTATGTGTGTGAAAATACTGATGTGAGGTGTGGCCAGGGACAGAAAATTCAAAGCACTGGGAAGGTTTGGTATCTTTAAAGTTTTGGAGTGGAAGATAATGACAGTGGAACACCGCTTTCACAGCCTTGTTTAAGCGACGTGCAGCTGTACAGGGTGTATGAACGTTAAAAATTGTAAGATGCTCTGTAAGGGCTTCTGGTTATACATCTGTGTGATCAAAAACCCTTTCCAGAAATGTAGAATCTAATTATGTCACATTACTTTTTAAATAGCTCAGTGTATGCACATGCTATGCCCCTATTTTCAGTTAAGGATTCTTGATGCTTTCCATTGTAAGACTTTTCTTCAGTTGTCTGCAACTTTGCCCGATGGAAATAAGCCATTCAAGTCAATATTTTGCCAGGTGTGTTTCTGCCTATACCAGCTAATTTTTAGAAAGCTTTAATAAGGGTTGTCCAATCACAGTCTGCAGTGGGCTTTGGTGAAAAGCCATTCTATTTTTGCAAGCTTGCATCACATATTTGCAGGTTTTAGGGTCTTGCATGCCTGTACCTTGGTGGAGGAACTTGACTTTTGGTGCAAGGATGGAGAAGGCAAGGGATGTATGACTTTTGTAAGAATTTGCAACCAGATTCTCTTAGACTTTGGAAAAAAAATGCATAAACACAGTCAGTAGAGATTAGGTAAGTCTGGATTCAGTTGGATGCACCAGATGGGACAAGTCTCAACTGTCACTTCTATGGTGTCAACACAAGTTCGTGTAGCTGTGCAGCAAAAAGTAACCCAGCACCACCATCCCTCACTGCAAAACAAGGCAGTGTAAGGTTTGAGCTGAGTCAGTCCCTTAGTGTCCACCAAAGGGGAAGGAAGGAGAGGAGAGAGGGAGCCTGTCCCAGTAAAAGCCTTCCAGTAAAAGTCAAACTTTGATAAGAAGAAAGATAGCTCAACCTTAGACCCATCCTGCTGGCTGCCTACAAGGTCGACATGGAGAGGGATGCCATTATTTCTTCATTGCCTTTGTGATAAGGTTGCTTTAGCAAGGTCCCCCCTGAGAATAGTTGCAATCTTTATAAATACCAAAATATATTGCTTGCTGTATGAAGGATTCCTTAGTACATCTGTAAGTGCATGGCTGCTCTAGATATTTCTATATGTGCCTTTTACATTATGAGCTTGAAATATCTGAAAGAATTATAATGAAGAAGAGCTAATTATAAAGCAGGTAATAAAATAGCTTATTCAGGTGATGCTGTTTTATTACCATCTCATTATGATTAAATAATTCCTATTAAGTTCTGGATCAAAGAGAAATTTCTCACAGGAGAGTTTACAGAGTAGTTTAATGGAGTCTATTTATTGTATAATCCCAGGGTGAGTATTGGCTTTTATGCTGTCATATTAACTTATTGTGACAGTTCTATGCAGCTTTCCTCAACGAACGCTGGAGAATATAAGGGTGGGTTGTTTTCTTTCCTTTTCCCCTTTTTTTTGACGTTGCTGTCCAACAGGCTGCGGAGTGGTTACTTTGCTAGAACATTTCAATAGTGAGGCTTTAAACTAACCAAACTGACATGAGGCTGTCTTAAGGCTCAGATTAAGAAAAAAATCTGAGTAGCTTTTCACATTGTTTGAGCTGATATTTGGAAGGATAGAGGCCCAGGTTCTGTCCATCAAAGAGATAAGGAGCGTTTGACTTGAAAAATAAATAAAATCCTTGTAGAACTGTGCATCCACTTACTTTGTATGCATGATGAGCTCTTGGCACATTTTTTCAGTAGATTTGAAGTTTTGGTGGTATGGAGGATATTTTATTTTATTTCATTTTATTTTGCTTGTGGTGGAGTGGTGTGTTTTGTTTTTTCTAGCTTGTGAAACCTTCTAGGCTGAAAATTCATCTTGCTGTGTTTAGGCAGCGTGGCTGCTTGGCACTCTGGAGTTGCTGCAGCCTGGGCAAGGCCGGTCACAAGATGGGGTGGCGATCGCTGCTGGGAAAGCGCCACAAGAAGGAACAAGTTAGAATCTAAAAGGAGAAATCAGCAGAAAGGCATACCCCAGATTACACAGGAGCAGCAGCTTTCCCAGGTACCTGACGTGCCGCAGGGATCTCCCTGGAGCCAAACCTTCCGAAGCTGCTTACAGGCCCGTTCTGTGCATGGAGCTGTTGGCAGCCAGAAGGAAACGACTGCTACAGGCAGGAGCGTGCCTGGCCTCGTTTCAGGATAGTCTCCTCATTTCAGGATAGTCTCCTCCTATCTCATTGCTGGCTGTCAGCTCCTGCGTGTGAGGCGTAGGTGACCAAGAAGCCTGGCAGTCCATCAGAGATGTGGGCAGGCTCCTACCGTCTGCATGCCGCAGCTGCGTTCTGAGTGTTAGGACACTGAGAATTTATTTTCTATTCTGCTTCAATTTGTGTTGTTTCTGCTGTGGTCTGCTCAGTTGTTTGAGGAGGGACAGGCTGAGGATTTGAGCAAGCAATTGTAGGCTTCTGCAGTCTTGAGAACAGGAGTGTCTTGTGGCACCATGGGGCCACTGTTTCCCACTGGGATTTTTCGTATTGCCGGATATTGACACGAATACACGAGGGTTGTGAGAGGAGAGAGACACAAAAGCTCGGTCATCATAATGTCAAACTAGATGGAAAAGCTCTGCATTAACAACCTTGGTGTGGTCCCTCTACCAGCACGCTGCGTGCTGTGGTAAAGCACCCCAGCAGTCTGTCCATGCTCAGGGTCCTCCCTCCTGTCCTCTGTGGCAGTGCCCCGGTGCTGGGAAGGAGCAGCAGCTGCTTCTTTCTCTAACAGATCATCTGGTCCCCCGCCAAGGGCTTTATTTGTGTGGCAGCCGGATTACTTCAGGTGAAGAGCATCCTGCGCGGTGCCAGTGCCATCCCGCGGTGCCGCTGTCTGCTGCGTTCCCCCCGCACAATCAAAGGAGGTGAGCGTGCTCCTGGGGTGCGAGCAGGCTCCGGCTCACCTTCACGGCCAGGGAGCAGCAAGCCAGCCTTCAGGGATCCCTTGTGATAAACGGTGTTTTAATCCTCCTGTTCCTAGAACAATCTGAGTGTGAGAAAATTGCTGTTTTCATATTTAATGTATTTTTGGTAGTAAATTGCTTTGCTTCGTTGTGTTAGAAAAAAACAGCCTGAAAGTGAGAGATGCGCGTAAGGTAACAGGCAGTTTTAAAAGATCCCAAGAGTTGTGTGTGTGTTGTGTCTCATCTCAAGTCACTGGGATGATTTTGAGGGGAGCTGACTCACGATGTTTGAGCGCTTTGGGATGAAACACTGGGCCTGGAACCAATACCGTGTGATGGATACAAACCATCTTCAAGTGAAGAACAGCTATTGAAATACTTGGCACACGCGTTTCACAGTCATCTTGATTATTGGAAATGTTTGTACACATTTTTAATGCAGAACTTCAGATGTATGTGCAGTTTGCTCCATTTAGTTCACAAGCTGAGAAACAAATATGTTTTAATAGAAAAAACTTTTAATGTTTTTCTCTATGAATGTATTTGTTCAAGGATAGGTCTTGTCATTTTGCTTATAATCCGCATTTCTGAAGATCTGGTTTCCCTTATTCCCTAAGCAGGAAAGGAATTATTCACTCGCTTCATTTATTTTTATTTTTATTTTTATTTTTTAATTGAAGATTGCAGCATGGAGATTAGTTGTACTCAATTCATTTTGAGTACAAATTATTTTCTTTCATCCCGTGCTATACCATTACGGTTCTTCCGCTGCCCAGCCCTGATAGCAGGGAGATCCAGGTGGAAGTCTGCATACCAAACTCGTGCTGCAGTGCACCTGCCAGCCCCGTTTGCACACCCAATTACTTGACCTGTGTGTGCATGTCCTTTGACTGGGGGCACGGCCCTGTGAGCCAGGGGGAAGCAGAGCATGCTGCGAGGAGATGCTGCTCAGATCAGAAGTCCTACACTGCTGTTGGATTGGCTTCTTAAAGCAGAGCCAGCTGGAGTACAATATTGTGGTTCACAGTTAATCTTCTAAACATGGCACGAAATAAAAACCGAAGCCAGGCAGAGTTTCCCCAGTGAAACTGTTTTCAAACTGTGCTTGTGCTCCAGCTAATATTTGAACAAGTGCATTACAACCGCAGCTACACAATGAAGGATACTGCAGGTCAATACACATCTCTAGCACATAAATACAATCACTATAATTATTTCATAGCTCTCCTAATTCACTTCAGAAGGCCTTTGCTTGCTTTCCTTTGAAGGACAACCTTTGTGGTGCCTTTATTTTTTTTAATGTGCCTAAGAGCAGTTCCCTATGGTGCTATTAAGAATTAATAAGTTAGTGGTGTAAATGTGGCCGCGTCGCACTGTCATTATAACCGCATGTACAAAGTAGGAGCAATAAGATGTACATCTCTAGGTGCTTCTTGAGCTCATTCCTTCATTAATAACTTGTGCATGTGTTATTTGAATTAGCACTCTGGACGTAGGGTCCATCTTAAAGGCAAGCCCCAGCTCCTCCTGTTAGAAAAAGCACATCACTTAGCTGGATGGAGGGTGTGATTAAGTTCTGTTACAGGTTTGGTGAATGTGCAAGTCACTGGGTTCCTGGGGATCTTGTGTTGGAGGAAACCTCTCGAAGATTTCCTTGGATGTAGACAAAGAAAAAAAAAAAAAAGCTTTTCATGTGTGCCTAGGTATGGGGTGATACTGGCAGGGAAGCCAGGAGGTTCACTTGGGAAGCATTCAACAAAAGGTTTGGAACGTGTCAGTCAAAGATTTGTCATATTTGGGGTAAAATTTTTTGCTTCTTCCATGAATTCTGATCAGTTTTCACCCAGAGTGAGTGTGTTAGGCTTCCTTCTCACACAGGGTTTTGGGGCTTTCTCTATGAAGGAGTTACAAGGGACATACAGGGTTTCAGCGAATATCGCAGGTTTTGCTCTGGGTGCCTGAAGCTGGGAATTGCTTAGTCACTGCTGAAAATCCCAAAAGCAAGTCTCTTTGCAAATCTGGCTCTTCACCATCCTTTGCTGCAGCTTCACAGCCATAAAAGCATAACTCCGCTTCTTTATCGCCTGAGGGTGTGGAGGGAATAAATGTGTTGTGTCAGAGCGTGGTCTTGCAGGCTGGTGGCTGAGAGACGGGAGTGAGCAGGAGGGTGGCCCCTGGCAGCAGGGGACCCAGCACCATGCAGCAGGGAGCCTGGAAAGAGCTAAACCTCCCGTTCTCAGGGGAGAGGATGAGGATGAAACCCCTGGTTGCTGAAATGAGGAGGACCAGAGTCCCAATGACTTGGGAGGGGCTGAGGTTAATGCTTGCTGAATAGAGCTGGAAATTGGACGTGGTAACTTACTTCCCCTAGCACCACTCAGGGAAGCATGATTTTCTTAGAGAAGGATTTAGATAAAATTGCTTATTAGTAAAGTGAGGATTATCCAGGATTTTAAAGTTTGTTCTTATCTCTAGTGTTGTTCAAGTGTGCAAACTTAGGATGTTTCGGTCCTTCTTCATGGATCTTCAGCTGCTAAAAGCCACAGACAGCCTTGCTGGGCTGGAACCTGTCTGTAGCTGCAGGACTTCTAAAGAATTTGTAGAGAAAAGAATAAAAATTATAAGCGGTAGCATCCTTCTTATTGTTCTTTGATTCTTTTTTTTTTTCTTTCTTCTCTTTGGCATCAAATGGATTATTGCAGTTTTAAAGCACATGAGTGAAATAGGTCTTTTTATAACTTGAACATTTCCTTTTCCCTTGAAGTGTCTTGCACTTGTACGATAAAATCCTGACAACTTCTCCCCACACCTGCTTTTGCCATCATCAGTCAGTGTGTGTGCTTGACATCAAAAGGACCTCATGGCTGTGCAGGCACCGAGAAGCCTCACTGCGGTGGTTGTTTTGCCTTGCAGTCGCTTGGAGCTCTGCCCCCTGCTGAAATAAAGGTGGGGGAAGTGGATGTGCCCTCGTTCCCCTCCTCAGCAATTCCATGGCTTCAACGTGAGTTCAGTAGCAGCTCTTTGGAGGTGTGAATCTGTCGGTTTCTGGTGCCCATCTGTACAGATGGCCAGGTTGCAAAGTTACCTGTTGTTGAAAGTTGCCTGTGCCAGAGCCCGGGATGGGGACCCATGCATGGCACAGCAGTGTCTGCTAACAGGTAGATTGGGCCAGTGTGGTCTTCATGGTGTCCCATCAAGAAGTCCAGCTGAAGATCCCTCCCTGCTTACAAACGAATGACTGATTTTCCAAGTTGGCGACCAAAGCAGAGACCTCTGTTTGGATTCATGTGCTTTTGAAGAGTTATTGCTCCCTCACTTTGTCTTCACATTTGAAACAAAGACAGGAAGGAGGGGGAAGAAAAGTGAACAAAAAAGTTCTGTTGGAGGAAAACTTCCTTTGGACCCAATAGGGGATAGTTCATGGTAAAAATGGTGAGAAGCTAAACGCCTCATGAGCAGAGCAGTGAAAAGATGCTGTGCTTGAACAATCTGTTGATCCTTACCTATGGAGTTTGATGTGTGCAAGACACCAGCTCACCTTCCCTTCTCCCATACTCTCTGAGTGCACCTCTCCTGTGTCCACATCACTGGGGTTGAGGAAAGGGAGCTCGCAGCTTCCCTGGCTGCTCCTCTTCTGCTTTGAAAAATCAGCTGGGTACTGAGCAGGTGGCTGTGTATCTTACAGGTACACAGCAGCCAGGTGCTTTACATCCAGGTGTGTCCCAGGGGCCGAGCACCTCTTCTGGGAGCTGTGCTGCTCTGCATGGCATGCTGAGACACAAGGGGCAAACTGGCCACTTGCTTGGGCATTTCCAGCGTTCTGCTAGCCACACATCCAGGCTTGCTTCTCCCGTCTGAGTGTGCAGGAGTTAACAGTTCTCTCTAAAACGATGTGATGCACAGAGCAATGTTATTTTAGCCTTGGCAGCAAAGCAAGCTAAAAAAGTTGGGGAAGGAAGTACTCGGAGAAGAGAAAGCAGGAATGTGCCTTTTCAAGGCTGCAGCTCCTACCGCTCCAGCTGCTGCCGCAGTAAAAGCTGTTACTGCAGCTCCCCGGCTGTCTCTTGCCTAGAGGGAAGAGCGTGTTGTACAACTGTCCTGTAATGCATCCTCCTCACAGAAAGCCTCCCTCGCGCCCACCCTCTCACCTCACACTTCTGCTTCTTGTCTCTCCCTCTTTCTTTACGAAGAGCATCATCGGTGGCAAAGCTGCTGCTGGCTTGGTGCTGTTGTTAGCTCCCTTCCACTCACGCATAATTTGCCTCGTTCTGTTACGTTAGTGAGTGGGCATCTCACAGGGCTGGAAAACATCTCCATTTTTTAAGGTAGAAAAATAGGGTGAATTTCCTCTCAAATGGTGTAGCCCAGCCAAGTGGATGTTACCCGGCCACTGTCAACTGTTCAGCTACCTTGGCTCAATGCATGACATTTTTAAATTGAGAATTTTTAGAAAGATCATTTGAATTCTGTTTCTGTGCTTCCAAAAGACAGAATGAGCTTGATTCTTTTGCTTGAATAT
The DNA here is from genome assembly GCF_011077185.1 of Oxyura jamaicensis. Lineage (NCBI taxonomy): Eukaryota > Metazoa > Chordata > Aves > Anseriformes > Anatidae > Oxyura > Oxyura jamaicensis. Next base: position 11,959,631 of record NC_048912.1, read on the forward strand.
TACCATCTTGTTTATACATCCAGCTGATTATACTGATTTTTTAGAAGTTTATATTTCATTTTACGTGCAAATGTATTTGCGCTACTCTGATGTAATATAACTCTGCAGATTAGAAATATTATTTAGATAGTTACTGAAGGAAATGTTAGGCTGTAGGAACAAATGTCCTGTTGTTTCTGCTGGCTGAATTAGTAGTGCATCTCTAAAGAATACACCAGGAGTAAAAAGAGGAATATATAAGCTGTGCAGGAGATAAAAATACAGACAAAACTGGAGAAGAAAGGTACTGTGCAGCTGATGTCACTGGCAAAAGTTAGCCTTAAAAATGGTGAGAAATTAAACCATTTCCTGTGTTCCTGAAAGGACGTTAGGTTTAGAGAGGCAGCTACGTGGAATTTAGCATTTTATTATTATTTCATCTACTACTACTAAGTCTTGTATTTTACCCTCAGCTTTGCTTGCTTCTCTTGTGGTGTCCATTCATGAAAATAGCATATCTATAAAATGCCACGTCCAACAAAAGAGGCCTCCTGTATTTTGTGTTAAAGGAGTTGATATGTAAGGGTACGTGAGCCAAGTACTCCTCTTGGTAGAGTGTCTGTCTGTGCCACAGAAACTGTGATCATGAAATAATAATTATCCCCCCCATGTCCCACATCTAAATTTTTCGGCTCTGTAGCAACATGACATGCTCACATGCCTAAATCTGACAGTGTAAGGCTGCAATTCCTTACAGCTTAAGCTTGTGCTTAACTTTAATCACGTACTTAGCTCCATTCCTCTATAGCTAAACATGTTGACATGTGACTTTGTCCCGTTAAAACCAAAGAGTTTTAGGGATATGCTTCAAAATGCTTTGAACATGTGAAAGTCCAGCTAGCAGTGAAACAGGTGATTTGGGGCTAAAGCCGTACATGTTTAAAAAAAATAAAATTAAAAAATCAAGAAATAGAAAAACCCATGGGTCCTTATACGCTCATGCCCATCATCACAGAAATTCAGACTGAAATGAATTTCTCTGCCTTTCTACTTTGTGTTGTTATTGAGATGGCTTATAAATTGGGAGCATGTTGTAATTTAGCAGGGGAAGTGCTGACCATCAGCAGGCGCTTGAATTACGAGCAGATGTTACCACGCTGATCAGAGAGTTGCCTTCACTCTTGCTTCTCAGCACTGGAAATCTGGACCCTCTCTTGAGGCAGAACTGGCCAACAAAATCCACGTGGTACCAAGTGAAGGTCGCCAACGCGCACAGCAGTGTCCAGCAGCTTAACTTTGCTGAACACTCAAAATGTGAAACAATAAATAAAATATTCCCTCTGTGAGAGTGGTCCCGTATCTTCCATATTCCTAGGAGGTAGTGGTTGCTATGGCAACTCCTCATTTACTTGCCTTTTCTTTTTTTCATATATTGATAATTGTATTAAGCAGAATGTAAAGGCTGCTTGCTGGTGCAGAGCTGTGTTGCTGTCCCAGAGCTGCAGTAAACTCTGCATCCTTCATTTTGCAGATACATCCCTGTGTGTGTGTGCAGATGTGCTGTGCTGCCCTCATCGCAGTATGGGCTGGCTGGTCACGTAGCCCAGAGCAATATTAAACTGTGCAAGAGCCATGTCTTCAGCTGGGTTCGTGGAGCCCTTCCCAAGGGTTGCCGCAGCACCTGTGCGTTCCTCCTGGTGCTTGCTCAGGACTAGAAGTGTTTGGGGGTGTTCCCCAAGGTGTACTTCTGTTTTCTGGGCTGGTGAACCTTCCCCAGCTTTGGTGGGGTTGAGTGGTGGGGGAAGAACACCAAGTTCAAATGGTAATCTTGAAAAGCTGGAGCTGGGCTGGGATGTTTGTGGGGAAACATGTAAGTTTTTACACCAGCATCACCAGATTCGTAAGGCTATGCCTCAGCATCGCAGCTCAGCGCCTGCTCCCTGGCGGGGACTTGTCACTTGAATGCATTGAATGAAAACAAGGCAAAGCAGCCCAGATCATCCATAAATCATCTGTCCTTCTCTGGACCAGAAAGAGGGGCTGGTCTCTGACTGCAGCAGCTGTGCCCTGAGAGCGGGATGGCTGTGGGGTCAGGAGAAGGAGACTCCTGTCCCCAGGGTTCTGCTGGTGGTGAACCCAAGAGCGCCCAGGCTTCGGGGGTGGGCTGGTGGCCGGGGCTCTCTACCTCTCATTTGAAAGCCATTTGCTCTCGGTTAATGTCCTACCAGTTAATTTAATCCATGCTGTACAGTTGTTGCTCCCTCATCTACGGGTGCATGTACCCATTACCAAAATATGAAGGGGTGTAAAATTATTTTATATATCCTCAGTGTCATGGCCAAGTCAGCAACCTTTAATTGCTTTGGCCGTGTTCCAGCAGTGCTGCTACTGAATGGCTTCAGCATTATCGCACCGCCTTCAGTTGCATATAGGCGTAATCAGAATATTCAGTCAAAAGCTTTTTGCCAGTCTCTTGAAAGCTGTTTTGTCTCTGTGCATCACCTGCCGTGGATAACGTCATTTCCAAATAGGAAGTGGGAGGGTGGGAAGGGGATCTGACCAAGTAACTTGTTAATTGTACTGTACCCAAATACCCTTACGGTTTAAAAGGTATGGCTTCAAACTGAAAGCTATAACAGAAAAATGAAAGGGTGAATGCAACTGCTGATCAGTATTAGTAAATTATTAGAGAGCTACTTGTAGTCTGTTTCTTTAGTATCAAGGTGGCTGAGATAAGTGGATTAGTTTTTTCTAGTTGTTAAGTTTCTAGCAGCAAATTTTACCAGGTGAAGATGATAATTTCATCACTGTCAGATGCTTTTGTTATTTTACAGCTGTAATACATTACCCTTATGATAGTGTAAACACAGCTTTATTCTCTTTAATTTTGGTGATAAAAATAAATTGTAAAACATCTGTGATTTGTTTCTGCTAAGAAAAACAGCAAAGATATTTTAGTGAATGGCCTACTTACAGCTACAGCAGAACAACGCTACACTCTAAAATAATTTCTTAAACATTGTGTGATTACGAGTAATCTTGGAAGTGTAAATTGGCCTTTTGTAATGTTTATTTCAGCTGAACTACTGAAATGGTACTTTCTTTTACCCTAATCCTGTTACATTAGAGAGACAAACACAAACCCATTTATCATGGCACGCAGCGCTAATTTTTTTTACAACTACTTGAATTATGCTAAGTGATCCTGTGCAGGCTGAGGAACATTAGCAGAGGTTTTGACCTTGCTTCTTTCTGCGATCAGCAAAGTTGAAATTAAAATATCAAGAGAAACAATTTCTGCAGCAAAACTGTAAAAGTTAATAGAGTTGAATCTACTTTTGCATTCATGTTCCCGTTAAGTCAGTTCTATTCACATTGTGTTTCTGAAACACGTGAAAAAATAGAGCCACCACTTTTTTGATATCTTTGATGTAACAGATAAAAGAAAACAGAAGAGCTTTAAATTGAATTTCCTGTATGCTTATTTAATTTGCATTTAACACAGCAGGTATTATATGTTAATCGAATATAAAAATATTTGTTAGTAACGGATTGCTTTGTGTTTGTGCCAGTCGTTGCCTGATGCATCTAGATGGTCCAATTGCTAGAGGCCAGGGGACAAATCCTGTGCTAGTTTCTGTCCCAACCACCTTCCTTTGATTCAGTGTAGGTGAATGGCAAGAGGTGTTCGTTTAGGCTACGGAAGCGTGTGCTTCTCTGTATTCCTTATGGAGGAAACTGAAGTGCACAGAGTCCTTATTTCCTTGAAAGCCAGGCTGAATACCTGCCATATGATTTAATCCCACGTGGGGGTCATCACTGCTGTGCATCGCTCAGCACTGAACACAGCCCGCTGGGGAGCACACCAGTTCCAGCCCGTCCAGATGTGGGATGAGCCATTTGTTTTTAAAGCCTGAGCTCTGCTGACAAAACGGCTATTTGTTTTAGACTCTCCAGCCTGTGTAGTCTACTGTGTGACCAGATGCGAACACATGCAAAGTCGTCGGCCTCGAGTAGTAGAGGAGAATAAATTTGAGATCATAAATAACAATCTGCCTTTGCCTCGCACCACTGAGCTAAAATAGTACTGAGCTACAGCATATTTAGCTGCCACTAGTAGATGCAACAGAAAATTCACATGAAGGCACATTTTAAGAAGACTTCTCCATAATCTGATAATATTTGTTTTTAAGGATATATACAGTAAGAGAAATTGTACTTGTCACCGTCTGGATCAATACTTTCAACAAATCATAATAAATGCTACTTACTGCTACTTAGCAGAGCATAATTAGTATTCAGTAAACCAATATTAAAATGTGTGCCATGCTTTAAACTGTTTGACTGTATTAGCATTTAAATACCCTATTGTGTATTTGCTATTTCTTCTCTTATAAAACTGTATTCTCCAGAGTTCAAAATGATTAATTTCCTTTAGAATATGTACAATGCACGGATTTAACAATTCCTTGTATTTAATAATTGCTCAGTAGCCGGGCTTGTTATTTCACATAAGCACTTGGGTACGGAGCCATCCAATATTAGGTCAATCCCGCTAATAACGCGATCTGCGGCGCGCTGCCCCTCGCTGCCACCGGGTAGGACGAGGTTTCCCCATGCCAGCACTGCGCTCCCTCCACATGTCAGCCTTGGTTTTCCGCTGACGAGAACGATTGGCACCTGGATCAGGGGCCTGACATGTCTTCAGAGAGTTTTGCCCTTCTTGGCATTGGCAGGCAACGGAACAGCTCTGTCTGACAAACAAAACCTTTTTTTTTTTTTTTTTTTTCCTCTGAGCAAACTGTCTCTCCCTTCTCTTTCTCTTATGAGCAGCTATTCCCTGCCGTGCACATGGGGTATCAGCCACCACCAACATAGTTTAAAATCCAAGTTTACCTTGTGCGGTTTGATGAAAGGGCTTCCCTCCACTGTGATGCTTAATCAAGGTATTTATGGAAAGTCCCATATAACGCTAGGAAATTATATTCCCTCTTCGTCTCCCCCCATATAATCTAACCTTTTTTTCCTCCTGCAACTGTGAATAAGTTATTAAATACGTGGCAGCTGAGCTGGTAAAGTGATTTACATTCTGCTTGCAGGCCTAGCCTTGAGTATGATAAGTGTGCCTGTCTGGAAGATGGAGCTAAAAAGGAAAATTACCCCCAAAAAAGGTTGTGAGGCAACTTTTCTGTTAGCAGGGTGCTGAGAAAACCAGGTAATAAAAATGAACGCAGAGTCTGGCTGGCTCGAGGGCAGTGTATTGTACCTACGGGCTATTTGGGGAAGCAGCTGACTTTGTAATCTCCGTGTCTGTTCCCTGAAATAGAGGTGAAGCTGTTGGAGCTGCCCCTGCCGCAGGGGCCACACATCTCCCTTGCTGGTACCAATGAGTGGAATTGATGTCCTCGCTGCTGACCGTAGGGCAGGTGATGTCTTTATTCGTATAAGGGCTCTGTGCAGTGAGAAAAGGCTTTTGCAGTCCTTTACACAAAGGAAACTGAGGCCTGCAAAGGGATCAACAAGGAAGATCTGAAATAGGGCTGCCTTGTCACAGTTCTCTGACCTGGGGCCAGTGTAGGGCATCTTGTGGTACTTGGAGCGTTGGCCACAGTGTCTCGATGCCAGACACAACTGTAGCAGGGTGCTAAGTGTTTTTTTGGGGATCCTTTCTTGAGGATCCTTTCTCGAGTGTCAGCATCCTTGGTCTGGTCATCATCTTCCTGTCAAGTAAGAGCAAGACACTGGTCCCCACTGGTCCCTTGTCCTGCAAAAAAAAGGCAGAAATGTCACTGGGGGTGGGCTGGAGCTTTGTGGCATGTGGAGTGGCAGGATCAGCTTTGTGCCTTGCTTAAAGCCTGGAAAGGGGGCAGGGAGGAGTGCAGCACAGATTGGCAGGCTTACCATCCGTGGAAAAGTGCTGGGATTTCATTTTGGCAACTGTGTCTGTGGAGCCAAAGAAGTGATTAACCAAAGTGGCCCCTCATCGTTCACCGCGTAGGCTTTGCTCTGCTTCAGGTTTGGAAATGGGAATGTTATCATAGAATCATAGAATATCCTGAGTTGGAAGGGACCTTTAAGGATCATCAAGTCCAACTCTTGACACCGCACAGGTCTACCCAAAAGTTCAGACCATGTGACTGAGTGCACAGTCCAATCTCTTCTTAAATTCAGGCAGGCTCGGTGCAGTGACAACTTCCCTGGGGAGCCTGTTCCAGTGTGCAACCACCCTCTCTGTGAAGAACCCCCTCCTGATGTCAAGCCTAAATTTCCCCTGCCTCAGCTTAACCCCGTTCCCGCGGGTCCTGTCACTGGTGTTAATGGAGAAAAGGTCTCCTGTCTCTCGACACCCCCTTACGAGGAAGTTGTAGACTGTGATGAGGTCTCCTCTCAGCCTCCTCTTCTCCAGGCTGAACAGGCCCAGTGACCTCAGCCGTTCTTCGTACGTCTTCCCCTCCAGGCCTATCACCATCTTCGTAGCCCTCCTCTGGACACTCTCCAACAGTTTCATGTCCTTTTTATACTGTGGTGCCCAGAACTGCACACAGTACTCGAGGTGAGGCCGCACCAGCGCAGAGTAGAGCGGGACAATCACCTCCCTTGACCTACTAGCGATGCCGTGCTTGATGCACCCCAGGACACGGTTGGCCCTCCTGGCTGCCAGGGCACACTGCTGGCTCATATTCAACTTGCTGTCTACCACGACCCCCAGATCCCTCTCTTCTAGGCTGCTCTCCAGCGTCTCATCGCCCAGTCTGTACGTGCAGCCAGGGTTTCCCCGTCCCAGGTGCAGGACCCGGCACTTGCTCTTATTGAACTTCATACGGTTGGTGATCGCCCAGCTCTCCAACCTATCCAGATCCCTCTGCAAGGCCTTTCCACCCTCATTCGAGTCCACGACTCCTCCAAGTTTGGTGTCATCAGCAAACTTGCTCAAAATACCTTCTATTCCTACATCCAGATCGTTTATAAAAATATTGAAAAGTACCGGCCCTAAAATGTTGTCTCGTCCCCACTACCTGTAGGGGTAGGAAAGAGTGCTGCTTCCCACTTAAATGAAAATGTGCTTCAGCTGTTTAACTAGACACAATTAATAATTTTGAGGAACAGTTTCCAAGCTCAGCATTTTTTTTAAATACACTAAAATCCATCTTTTCTTTGATCCAGACATACAAGTAGCTGAAAAGAGAAATGGGGTTGGGATTTTAGAAGGAAGGGACAGGCTTAATACAGGCACAAATTTATTAAGCTACCCTACCAAGCGTGTTTTTTTAAAGGATTTAATGTGTGAGTTGACGTGTTTGTGCTGTGCAATGACACGGGATGGTTTTTGTTCATGTGCTAGACAGTTGGTTTGTTCCCTGGAGTTCTTCTCCTCTCCTGGAGGGAGAGGTGCTGTCACCAGCCTCCTTCTCAGGGGGTTTTGCTTTCATCTCTCATCTGTGTAGGCCTCTGGGCATTGGTACTTTTATATTAACGTTGCTGTGGGTGATGGCATAATGAACTTGTGAGTCTGCACCTCCTGAGGTGCCATCGTTCCCATGCAGTTACCTGGAGCCCAGGAATTGTGCCCCCGTGACAGCTTGGCCTTGCTCAGAGCTGTGGTGTCCTCAAGATGCCGTCCGCAGGGGACATCAGAATGAGAACACCTTGGTGAGCGTCAGCAGGATCGAGGGTTGTAGATGAATGTGGAAACATTTGGCTCTTGCCTCCTGAGAGATTTTTCTTCCTCACCTGCAATCTGATCAAATCTCCTGCCCAGTTAGAGGATGTTTGCTGTTCTTATGTGTTCGTGTGGCAGGGATGTGAGTCTCCCCGCTCAGATAAGCCTCTGAGTTTGACTTTGTGGGCTGAAACTGTGACTAAAAATCACCTATGGCTTTGCAGTAATATTTTCTTTTTCACCTTTTTCATAAACATAGGCTTTCTAGCCTCTGTCACTGTGCTGCTCACAGAGATGGATAGCCTCGAATAAGCCTGCTGTCTGCTGTGGATGTTGTATTGATAGGTGCTTAAAGAAGCACTGTGTATCCTTCTCTATCGAGTGGATTGCATCTCCGATAAGGAAAGGAACAATGGCAGTTGGATTGATATTTGATTTGAATGCGAGGGATTTCTTAGATCCTTCAGTCTAGCTAGGAGATGAGAGATAAGCTTTATGGAAGAACAGTGCACGGTCTCTGAAATACCAAACAAAACTCTGGGCCCTCTCCCGGCAGGCTACTTAGCTGAGAAACTCAACCCTGCATCTTGTGCAGATAAAATTGCCTTTGCATCTGCCTAAACTCTTTCTGCTTTCAGAAAATATCTCTGAGGTGATGATTTAAATCAGGCTTTTAAATTCTACTGGTAGTGGTAGAAGCACATTTCACAACACCACATTAATTGGTGAATTACAATTGATTTCCTGTAGAAGCCTGTATTATGTAATCCATAATACCACATTATGCACCATAATTAGTATTGTTATGGTGAATTCTGAATTAATTATTAATGTCATGCTGCTTATTTTAATGTCTCTGTTCAAGTCATTTGCACCTCTGGCAGGAAAATGCCATTATCGTCCACATCACTTTCGCATGTACTTTCACTGAGATCATAACGACTATTAGCTGAGGATCTGCTTAAATAGAATCCAACATTATCGTTTATGAAAGAAACAGTAATTCAAAGCCCGTGGCCCTTCATACCCCGTTGAGCATGCCAGCAAGTGTTTTGCTTCTGGTGATGGACTTCTTAGGCTGGTGAGACCACAAGGATGCCGTGTGCTTTCCTGGGCTCACCATGGGTCTGGGGGATATCTGAACGGTCGGTGCAGTGGGGAAAGGTGGGACCCCTTCCTCATCAGGTGTAGTGCATGGTGCCCGGTTTGAACGCGGCTGTTTGGAAAACTGATTCACTCGCACCCACAGCGGATGGTAAGGAGAGGATAGCAAAATGGCCAGAAAACACTTAGAAAGCTGGAAGTTGGCGTGCAGTAGCTTTGGACGCACCCTGACTAATAGCATCTGGAGATCATACCCTCTGTGTTATAGCCTGGATGAGGATGGAGACGAGAAATTATTACTATGCATCAGAAATACTCAAGATGTTTCTTGTTTAATCTGAAATGTACTTATATTTTCCATATATCAAATAGTGGCAATGGGTATGCAGCAGGTTACTTTACCCTTCTTCCCTTCCTTAAAGTGTTTTCTTCATGCAAGTTGGGTTCTCCCTCCTCTCCACTCGATTCATCCTAACCAGTGCAATACTAATGACACATTCTGTATTATAATATAAAGTTGTTTTTTACTCCCTTTTTTCCCTACATATTTTTTACTTTGGTACTTTGAGTTAAGCCTTCTCTCACTTCTTTGTATTTAACAGCTATAATGACTTCCTTCAAAATGACCTAGATTGTGAGAGCCTTTAAAGTGGAAAATATACTGAGCATTCATTCAAATATACATCAACTTAGGAAATACTTTAAAGACCTTCTTTCTTTACCTTATAAATAAAGTACCGTATAAATAAAAATATTTGGGGGATCATGTTCACCAAGCAAGCTGATATTTATAATAATGAATAAATATAAATTTGAGATGCTCCAGAGATCAGCAGTGGTTAAGATTTATGTTCAGTTTACAAATTGGGCTGGCTTTCTAAAGCAAGGTGAAGGTGCAGACTGTACTGGTTTAATAACAAGCAAGGTACAGACTCGAAGATATGTTTTTATTCAAGAACATTGTCAGATTGAGTCTTGTGGAATACCAAATCAGGCTCAGCATCGATGAGCTAACTTTAAATATGAGGATTTTAATTATGAGTGATATGGCATTAATTTTAATTGATAGAACAGCATAGCATTGTGACTAAGGATAGAAAATACATGCTTCATGAAACAACAAATGGGATCATTTAATAAATTAGCTATTGATATTATGACATACACAAGAAACTTACAATGTTAATCATTGTAAATAATGTTGAATAAAAGGCACCGATCTTCTTTGATGAAACAAGAGAGAAAACTTCACAATTGTAAAACAGGAATCAAAAATCCATGCAGAAAACTTTTTGAAAGCATCTATTGTAAAAAATAGTATTTGTGTCATGGCAAGACTATGTAGCGAATAAAAATTTCTGATTTAAAAAGATGAGAATCTTATTCATTATGAGCTTTTCAAAGGAATATAAATGCTATCTCAGGTGCTAGCCCAAAAACTTGTCTTTAGTGATAAGACTATCACGTGCTTAGGGAATATGAGAAGTTTGATTCTTCCCTGATAAACACTTTTAGTGATCAATGAAAGATCCTGTGCACTTTCTTCAAATATTTTGTGTTGATGATGATCTTCTTTAATGCTTCATCCTGCTGTAAACTCCAGCATCTGATTCTGTTTATACCTGATAGTGAAAATTCTGGTAGTTTGTTAAAGATATTTGGAGATAGAAAATTGAAGGAAATAAAAAAGTAAAATGTGTACTGGGTTGTTAAGGACATGCAGATGAAAAATGTGGAAAAAATACTTGCCCTGATAATGTGCTATTAAATAATAATAATAAAATAGTTTGATAAGAAGACAAAAATCCATCCTTCAGCCCTAAGTCTTAGAGAAGCTATAACTTTCCTATTTTGTTGCTACAACGATGAAGTTTACTAAGGTTGAAGCAGACTCCTGGACATAGTCCTAGCTGTTTTTCAGCTTGGTGCTTGGGACTCAAAGTCCACGTTACTTGTCTAGTCTTTGATACCACCATCAGTGTATAACTTAAGTCCAATGTATTGTCTGACAACTAATTTGATCTTCTGGTGAATTAGTGTTCCTATTTTTTAAGGAAAAAAAAAAAAAAAGTCAAAGCAAACCAGAGCAAACTCCTTACCCCAGTTGTTTCTGGCCAGTTTCAATCTTTTCTCAATCATGGGTGAGTGAGAGACGCTTGTTGATGTTTGAGTCTCCACCTCCTGATGAGTGCCCGCTGCTCCCCAGCCCATGGAAACATGAGGAGATGTCTATGGCCAGACCAAGTTCCTTGTTCATGGGTGGTCCTGGGGGCAAAGCCAGCACTCTGCAGGCTGTGATAGGTGCAGACAAACAGAACCCTGAGCCCTTGTGCTTGGACTTGCAGGACGTGATGCTGCTACAGATATTAATCCCTGGCTTTAAGATTATTGCTTGTAATAGGGAAACCAGTTCCATGTTCTCAACAGATGGCAAATGTTTTCATCTACTTTGTTTTTTTGTTTTGCTTTGTTTTTTTTTTTTGCTAAGTAGATTTTATCCTTAAAAACAAAACCATTTTTTTGTATTATTTCGACCAAATTTTCTTAGACAAATACCATGTTTTTATTTCATTTTGGTTTGTACTTGGCTATAAAATTCAGCTTAAATAATGTGGGTTATGCTTGTGTTAATTTTCCACTATCATTTTATACTGGCAGCTTAAAGCATATTTATGATGCAATCCAGTGCTGGAAAATGAGCTGTAATATACATTACACTCAGTTTCTTACAATGTAAAAATATCTTTGCAGTTATATTCTAAGCAATAATTGTCCTTAGGGGCTAAAAAAGCACATACAGTTTACTTTGTTTCTTAAAGTTAATCATCACAACTCAAATGTAAACTTAAAAAACATTAAATGCTGAGAGAAAACATAAGGAGTATTTGGTGGTATAAAACCATGAAGGATAATACAAAGCATTTTATTGCAAAAGGAACTCTGTATTTCCTTTTTGCAGAAACCCACTCTCATAACTGATGATCAAACAGACTCTTGCATTGGCCACATTCAAAGCTACAGCAGCAGAATGCCAGATGAGATGCAGCAAACTGCACTGCTCTGGCTGAGTAGCCAACCGAGGAAGCAACTGCTGAATTCCTAATTTCCATCCAAGTGACTTGCTGCTCTTCATGCTCTTTGCCCTATGTCTTATCTGCAATCTATTGAGAACATAAATTTCACTGTTGTGGATTTTTTTGATATTTATTTTAAGTATATTTTGGAAGTCGAGAGCAAACAGCAGAAAGATGAAAGAGAAAAGATGTTTCGCTTACCTCCATGCTTTCAGCCCAGTGGGTGTGTGAATTTCCACGGCTGTCGGCAGAAGTCAGCCGGCCAAATGCCTGTGCGGCACTTACAGTGTTGGGCAGCCTCCTCTGACTTGTTTCCTGCATGATTCATGACAGTGCCTTCAGGAATGACTTTTTCCTTGGTATAAAAATCTGAATTCTGCTTCTTGCTGAGGGAGTTTGGGCTATGTGTCTTCAGAGTGGGCTCAAGTCTTAAAGCGGGGAAATAGCAGCACTGAAAGCAATGGCCTTTTGGTCAGGGCATAGGCACAGATGTCACAAATGTTTTTCTTTATCCTTGTAAAGTTCTGCACAGAACAATGGTAACAAGAATCAAATAGGTCAGGCAGGTTGGCTAAAATATATTTAATGTATGAGAAAGGAAGGGAAGAACCTTTTTTCTTTTATTAAATGAGCCCAGGGGTGGCATCATTCATGTGGTAGAAGGGATGTTTACCATTAATAAGTATATTCATATGACATGAAACATCTCAGTCTAAAAGCAATTTATATGTAACTTAAGGAATAATCAATATTGATTTGGAATGAAGAACACTATAATCATGTTTTTAAAAGATTCATATAACTTGTAGTTGTATGAAAACTTGATTCTATTTACACCTTCCCTGCAGTAACAGACCATAAAGATTGATCATACATTAAAATTTCACCCAAATTAATGTTGGGGTGGACAAGTACACTATATATATTTTTGACTGGCTTTTCTCCAACTGCTCTTGCTTTCTCCTTTAAGAAATGCAAGCACAAATGTTTTGAAGAGGGGCTGCATGCATGCGCAGACCCTGGTAGACTAATAATGCTGAATGCTTAGATGGTGCTTTGCACCGTTGCAGCACTATGCAAACAGGAATGGATTAGTTCTCAAAACAGTTTTGAAAGACAAACTCTTTGAATATTGCATATGAAAATGGATTAATCAGCTATCATATTGGTAACTTTTCATTTTCCAGGAATACTTGTTCAAACAAGTTTGTGCTTACAAGGTTGTTCGTGAATAAGAAAACATTTGTAAATACTCGAGCACAACACACCGTATGTATAAGCATTTGCATCGGTAGAATTTGATCACTTTGAAATCTCTTTTGGAGATTAGGAAATAAAAGCAAATCCTACTTGGAAAGGTTACCAACACGTAGTTCAAGGTATAAACAATGTATACTAGTAGTTTGGGCAAGTCGCATATACTGGCAGCACTGGCTGCTGTTCAGTACTGCAGGGACATGCACGCTTTTTTTCTATTTGCTGTAGCTTGTGCTTCAGAATCTACATTTTTATTATGTGCACTAAAACCCCTCTCCCCCGACACGCAAATAATGCAATGTTCTAGCTTCAAAATCTTACCTTCAGAGTGTGAAAGAGAAATGTGTAATAATTCATTTTTCCTTTCTGCAGCCAACTAGAGGTAGGAGTTCTGGGAAAGCCATAATTTGTTTCTTGCTATTCATGGGCTCTCGCTCAGGAGCCTAATGATGGGACTGAACCGTCAGCTCTGCTTCCGTGTCAGCGCTGAGTAAACCACAGCAAGAAGAGGCAGCTGAGCAACATCGTGAAAGCTGCAGGGTCTGGGAAGAGCAGCTTTTGACCACCCAGTCTGCAGCTAGTGCTGCTGGTTATTTCAAGAAGTTTCCTGGGTGTGTGGAAAGGCACAGTTTGGGGCTTCTTGTACAAATTAAAATCACTGCTTAGGGCTGGCACTTGGATGAGACGAGAATTCCTTTAATGTTCTGCTAACTTGGAGAAAGCAGCACAGCTCTACTCCAATTAACATGCTACAACAGAGCTTTAATTTCTCGCAGGTTCTACACACAGACCTTCTTTTTCTACCTCAATGTATTTGTCTAGGAAGGTTTTTGATTATTTTTTTTCAGTCTTGTCCAGATTTTCCCTGAGTCTGGCACTTGGTAGGAGTTTGTGTGCTGTAGGTGCGAGCAGACCTGCCAGCTGAAATCCCTCCAGCTTTTGCCACTGCTTTATCAGTTTGTTACTGATAAAAACTCGTGCTTAACGGCTCATGTCTTAAACAGTTCATTTGCACGCGTGCAGTAGGATTTGTTTCTCGTGCAGTTCTTATGCATTTGGTTATTTGGGGGAAAATCTGCACGTAAATATGGCAGCTTTACTCCACTGCAGTGTTCTGTCCCAAGATGGGTTTTAGTTATTTGTTGCTGAGGTAGTGAAGGTTCTGTGTAATTATTGGGATAACACATCATTAGCTTGTACCATGTAATGAGCCATCTTTGCTGGGTCGCCAGTACCAGTAGTGGGCAGAGAAAGAAGCGGTGTGCAGGCGGCATTGCCCATGTGTTGAGGAGGATGACGGTTATTTAATAACTGATGCGAAGTCAAGTCAAAGCCCAAAGTAAATGTGGAAGGTTTCCAATATCACCGAGATTACAAGGAAGAAGAAACTTGTATAGGCGAAGCCTAAATTGAGAATATACTATTGTTCTTGTTCTCAGGACTTCAAATCAGCTGCGTCCTTCCCCTGCTATTGCAGCATGTTTTCTATTAAAGTCCCTATTTTTCCAAAGAAATCCTGCTGACCAGTTGCTGCAGATTGCGCTGTACAGTTGCTCAAAGGCACAGCACCAAATATTAGAAAACATTTGGAGTACTAAATGTAGTTAGGGATGTTTGTGTGCAGGGGACAAGGATTTTGTAGAGGTTGCTAGACATCAGGGAAAATGCTTACCAGCTGATGCTTTCTTTCATTGGTTCAGGACTAGTGAGTTTTATCATGGACTTGGAATCCAAGGCAGGCACTACTGTGGTAATAATGTGAGATACAGTATGAAAATATAGTTATTCTACATCACATAACCTTTTCTTCTTTCAATATTTCTGCATATTTTTTCTTAGCTGAGATGATGAAGAATATCTGAGCAGCAATGTTACAATCATGGTAACTCTGAACAGATTTCAAGCTGTGTTCATAAAATAGTTCTCAAGGCAAGTTAGATGTGATTTTTTTTTTAAAATGTACTTCTCCAACATGAGAATAACTTCCTGATTTTCCTCTTTTAGAAGTCTGACTCTTTCATTTTACATTGCATTTAATTCCCGAAGAGTTTTTCCTCTTTTAAATTCAAATGATGTATTGGTTTGGAAATAAATGCATGAATGTGAAAATAAATCAATAAAAAAATCAGAGAATATAGGAATGAATGAAGCAAACCACTAGAAAATGGGAAACAATGAAACCCTGATCATTTCCAATTTGACATGCATAAATTTGCAGTGAGGCTCTATGTGCATTAAGTTAACCATGCATGTAAGTGTTTGCAGGATTAGGTCTGACTCAATACAGTGTCACAGAAGTGCATAATTAAATGCATATACAAATTAAAGCGCATATGTGAAAGTAGACTAAAATGGAATTGAGTAAACAGGACTTTAAAGTGTCCCCAGACTTAATGCTGTTGTGTAATTCTTAAATGGAACCCATTAGAAAACTATTTTTGTATATGTAGTACCGTATCTAAGCAACATGCACCCATTCTTTATAGGATATCATAATTGGAGGGAATAGATACTCTTCTTAGAACATGTAAAATAATCGATACATTTTCCTTTATTTTTCATCTTCCTGAAATGGATGACTCCAAACAGGTGTGTGCTGTTACAGTATAGATGGTTTTGAAGACACCAAGATGGGGGTCAAGAGACCGTGCTTCTGGCTCTGCTAGCGACTTTACAGGTTACCTTCAGCAACTTGCTCCCATCTTCTTGTTTTTTCTTCTTTTCCTGTGCTCTATATAGACACAGATTTGAGGGCACACATTCGTGGGTTATGTTTATATGGTATGTACTGTACTCTTGGCTTTCGTCTATAGTACAGCTTTTGCTATACCATAGTAGTAAGGAGAAATCATGCTCAAAACCCCTCTTGTGCTAGAGCAGAGCTCAGCTTCGCTCCCTATTGCCTTTATCAGTTAAAACTGGTCTTGGTCTAGGATCTTATGGTGGTGTAACATTGTTGTCTTCCTCCTTTGGTAAGAAAACCCCACCAAAATGAAGATGGAAAATCCCAGGTTGAAAGTAACATCGGAGCATTGCTTATGAGGACTCGGTTCTCATGTTTTAGTGAAATTGAGCAGCGTTCAGAAAGTCCAGACCTGTAAAGGTAGGGCACATTTCTAGTTTATGTACATGTAAATTCCATATTAAGTCAGTGCGAAAACTCACCTTTGAACAACATCAGGAGAAAGAATATAGACAGCACCCTGCACAGCAGTAACCACAATAGTACCCTGGTCCTGAAATACCAGCTTCTGTTCTCCCAGCCCACCAGCTTTTAGATGTTTTTAATCTCGCCACTTACTTTCTTTTCTTTTTTTTTTTTTTTTTTTGAACAATAATAAACTTATGAAAAGAGATGACTGTTGTCATGCTGACTGATCTGAGCTTTGAAAAACATGAGCTGGCTTAACCGCGGTTGTGGGGACTCTGCTCTCACAGAGCTGGGATGATGTGGGTCTTAATCATTCTCTTCCGCCACCTCCGTGTGCCCTCCATTTCCTTCAAAAGTCTATCCTGAGTGACCCAAAGCCAAAAGTGATATTGTAGCACCAGACAGTGAAATCACAGGGATATAAATGATATATTAGGCAAGCTCTGGCTATACTGCAGAGAGGTCTGAAGGCGTTCAGTAACGCTGCCTAGCAAGTCACCTGTCTGTAGCGGTCAGCAAACTGTTGTCCCAGGGGTGACGGTAACAGCCAGCCTTGGATGAGTTTGTTTGGCAGCCTGCTGACCCCAGGCTCCGGTACTAATCTCTGATCAGTAGCCATCTGCTCAATGCAGCCCGAACAACTAAGCACTTCTCTAACTGTCAGGGATGACCTGGGGAAACTCATGGGGGAAATAAAGCTATCAGCCCCTGATTGGAATACTGATCGCCATCATTTAGTGTGGTGCTGCAGAAAACCAAATTATGCCTGCCCTCGCTGTTCAGCAATATTGTCAATTTGAAGTTAAATCTCCTTAATCATTCCAGGCTCAATTTTGCCACCTTTTGTTGCATTGAATTATGCTTCCTAATGCGAACAGTCTCCTGTAATCCAGTGGTATGTATCACTCTAAGAAAGTGCCATTACGTGATGTGGTGGTTTAAAACCATTTGGTGTGTTTTCTTGCATTACTTGGGCCAGGCTCTGATCTGAGTTCTGTTTATGCAAGTCCTGAATTACTCTTTCAGGTATGGTGGTAGCACAGCTGTGGAGTAAACAAGCAAAGAAGCTGGGTCACTGGAAACCATTGCGTTTGGAGGAGAGATTTATATTTGACTTGTCCAGCTCTTCTGTTTGCCACAAAAGCAAAGCACAAAGACTTCTGTAGTTACTCGTCTTCAAGCAGAAAACAGATTTTTGGCTGTGGTGTGCCTAAAACCATGGAAGCCAAACACCTAAAATATGAATCCTGTGCCAGGCAGCATCAGCTAGTGTACACAATTTCCTAAACATCTGTTCGGTCATTACCATATTAAATCTGCAATACCACAAATGTCTGCTTGTTAAGGCAGAGATCTGTATTTTAGATGCCCTAATTGAGTTTAAATGCTATTTCATTACCTAGGTCACAGGACAGAGAGAGAAATATAGTTGTTTGTGAAAGCTTGGAGCAGGATACTGCAATCCTCTCCTGGTGTTTACTCTGGTAAAACCCTGGCTTGCTCCTGCTGCGCTTCAGAGTCAGCAACACAACATTTGGCCTCCTGTGGGAAGGGCTGATGACAATATGTTGACACCCATGGTCCAGTATCGTGATGATTCCAGCCAGCAGGAAAATGATCGTGCACTGGCACACCTTGGTTTTCTGTACGTATGAGTCTGGTCTTCCTGACCCTTTCCCTGCTGTCCTGTGTGACTGTGATAATGGTGACATGATTAATTCAAACACTGGTGCGTATTGCTAGGCTGGTTGTGTTGGGAGCAGTGGGCAAGTGTTCTGATGTCTTTCTAAATCAAATAACACTGTTTTTTATAGAGCAGTCCTGGGTAGGAGTGCATTTCTGATCGTGTTCAACTTGTGGAAAATGCAAGTGGATTTGTCAAGATGAACAGGTCACAGGAAGGGTTGGAGTGTTGGCAAGAAAGTTTAAAAATAAAATATGTATGGATAAAGGAAATTCTTTCCTGTCATGTAGTTCTAGGTCTTTGAAGTGATGTTGGTCCATGGGTTTATAGGGAGCCTTACAATGCATTATAACTATGCCATTTTATTGTCTCCTCGGTTTCATTCTTCGGTGATGCAACAATGGCTGTCCCTTGTGCAGTCACTTGTACTTTTGTGACATTTACTCTGCAGTACCTTTAATAACTGTTCATATATATGGGTCCTCTTTAGCCTGAGTAGTCCTATAAATACTGAAGGGTTTGAACACCTCTTCCCAATGGACTGTCTCAGAAGAAAATCTGAAAGGTGGACTGCACTATTCTGAATGTTTTGATGATAACTAAAAACTTAGAGTAAACTGCCCAGAACAAGAGGGAATGGATGGGAATAGGAGGTGCAGAGACAGGGTGACAATCAAAATGATGACGAGAGATGCAGTGAGCAGAAGCAGGGAGATTTCTGCGCGAGAGGTCAGGCACTGAGCTCAGGACTAACGGGAGATTTTGGTGGGGTAAGCACCACAAAACCGGAGCTGGCAAAGGTTTTTTTGCAGGAGCTTTCTTGTTGTCTCTCATGCTGTGCCTGGTGGCTCAGGTCCATGGTGGGATTGACCAAGCAGCTCCCATTGCGGGTCTCAGCTTAAGCAGAGGCTGCGGTCAGATCTCACCTGGGCTTGTGGCCAGGGGCACTGGCTGCCGGTCAGGAGCTGCTTCATAAGGGCAGATGGAGCTCACCTCTTGGGCCTTCCCTTTCCATCGCCGCTTGTAGCATGCAGGAGGAGCAGGATGTACCTGGCCCTGCTTTCCCACACACAGAGGGTGTCCACTCGTTCCTCATTGTGGCAGCGCCTGGAGGATGACCTGGCTCCTTCCCAGCTCCAGCGGGCTGGGAGTGACTGGCTTGCTCCGGCACGTGTCAGCCAAGGGCTTGCAGGAGGGCGATGCCAAGCCAGCACTCCGGCAACTGGAGCTGAGAGATGCTGACCCATGGATTGTGTTAGAGCCTCCCTGCCCTGCCCTCCTCCGCGGGCACCGTGCCTGGCTCCAGCGCCGTGGTGCTGGGGCTTCACGCCGGGCAGCGAGTCTCTGCAGCCACAGCCTGAGCAGCTGGCACTTAATCACTCCAGCTATCCTTAATTAAGCGTCTGTATACCCCGATCTGCTGGCCAAGCGAGTGCTAGCCCAGTCCTACAGATGGTGAAACTGAGACACAAGGAGGTTAAGTAACTTGCCCAAGGCTGTGCAGTGGATGGTGACAGATCTCGGATTAGAGCTTGCGAGTTCTTGGCTCACCGTGGCTCCCTCGCTCTGCTGGACCGTGCTGCCCAGCCGATGGGTTTGGTCATGCATGCTGCTTGCATTAGAGCTCTCCCAGCCAGAAAATCTTGTCTTCCATCTCCAGGGGAAAATCTGTTGCACAATCAAAATTTTTCCTTTTGATATATTGGTTTTGTTTTAGCTGTTACTTTGGCTTCTCAGATGATTCCCCCAGTCCTCCCAGGATCACCCAGCTGGTCATAAAGGATACTTTATCGTTCATGCACTACCTAAAAAGTCCATAGGTGTGGAATAGCTTTCATTGTTCGCATGCTATTTGAAAGCCTTCACTGCATCATGCCGTTAATGTTAAATCACAGGCTAGCTGAAGAGCAGTTCTTTTTATATACCTTATGGTCAGTAAACAGGTGCTTTGCAAATGCTAGGTGGTGCATCGGTATCATCATGGGTGATATTTACACAAACACTGGTCTTACACAAGAAGCTGCTATTTTTCAGAGATCCTTTGCTGAAAAGGTCACCTCCCCATTGCAGGCATTTTTCACCAGTTAAATTCCTGGGTCACGCCAGTGCGGCTTGAGCACAGTAGTGTGCACCCCAAGCACTGGAGTGCCAGGCACTGTTTGGCCCTCAGACTTCACATCGTGGAGCAACTTGTTTGTGTGATAATCTCTGAAGAGTTAAAAGGGATATATGTGTGTGTGTGTGTGTGTATATATATATATACATGGTTATGTGATTGTAATGCCATGACTGGATGACAAACTGCAGAAGGCAGCTCCTGGCTGCTGGGCTTCCACTCCAAACTCTGCTTCAGATTGTTTAAGTGTTTTTCTCTTTCATTCCACATGTTGTGCATCCCCACGCTTCCAGCTTCCTGCCACTCTGACAATATGAAATGTCAAAAGAGAAGGATTATTCCTGCAGTATCTCTAGCCCAACTGGAAGCAGCAAGTGCCAGAAATGTTAGGCAAACGCCTGTTGTGACAAGGCTGCCAGCTCCATTTTGCCGGCCCAAAAGGTTCAGGTAGGTTGAGTAAGCTTTGGATAAGTACCCACGCTGCTGGGCGCTTATCTGAACTGAGCAGCCAAAGTGTTTGGGATCTGCCCATTCCTTCTTGAGACCAGATGTAAACGCATATTGTGCTTGCAGGGACAGAGGGAGAGCTGGCATGCTTGTTTATGCATACTTAACAGTTTATGAGGATATTAATTACTATTATTTTGCAATATTCTGCTCTTTGAAGGCAAGTTTAAAAGGAGTATTTCTGATTATTTGCTTTCCTTACTTCATTCTCAGTCCACTTGATCAGGGCTGAATAAATAATTTAAGTGTTTTCCTTTGAGGAATTCTTCATTAAAGATTTGACCAAGAAATTCCTAGAGTGGTACCGTATTTGGGTTGATTTGTAAAGGTCTTTCAAGCATTATTCTGTGTTTTTGCTTTCTTTTTGGATTGCAGTTATTGCCAATTTTGCGTGATATTGGATTTCTGTATTATCTCATGGTTTAGTTTCCTTTTCTGTATTTGACTGTTACACAATTACCTAGCACAGTATAAACTAAAATTTAGAATTGAATACACAGTTGGAAATTATTTACAAGCTCAAAATCTGTTGCTGTCTTATTCCTCAATGTTTGCTACAAAACCTGAATGCTTGAATGTTTGTAGAAAGTGGTAACAAAAGCTTTCTAAGCATGGTTGAGCTGAATCTGTATTTTGGCTTTCAAACTCAAGAAACCTTTTTTTTTTTTTTTTTTCCTGCTCTGTAAATTCTATCATAGTCCAGATTTACACAGAGCCCTGGAGTTTATCGCTAAATCTGATTGCATTTACCTTACTGTAGTTTTCTGGGTGCATAATCCGTAAATATATTTTTATGCCAACGATTTACAGACACCCACCACTGCTGACTGGGGGCATGACAACAGGGCAGAGCACATGGGAGGAAGGAAGAAGGGGGAGAAGGATCATCGTGCCCTGCAGCAGGCACAAGCATGCTGCTCTTCCATGGCTCCAGTCCACGAGGGCTCCTTTGCCGTGTAATAGCACAGCCATGTCAGCGGAACCAGTAACATTTCCAATCCCCCCAAAATAAATGCATAAACAAATAAAAATAACAGCTTGAGATGAAAGGAAACACAATATGGAAGATAATTAAATTCAAACCTCAGGTATGCTTCAGGCATTTCAGGACAAAGAACAGCTCGCTTCTGGGTGGGACTGCAGGGAAGCAGAGGCCATCGTTTGTTGTTTGTCAGCACTTGGATTGAAGTTTGGAGGGTCTGAAAATATTTTCAGACGGAAAGTGGTACCATTGCTTGTTTGGCAGAGCAATAAAAGGAATACTCCAATGTACCAATTAAAAGGTGTGAATGGCATTTTTATGGCTTTGTTCTCGTGCAGACTCTCAGCAACAAATGCATCCTGTATTGTAAGCCTGCTTTGGTCTGAAATGATTCACTCTGATTTATACTCTTTAATTAAAGGCTTTTAACATTTAATTATATTGGGAAAATAGCATTGGTTCTTAGGTCAGTTTATAGCACAGGAAATAATCTTATGTTTATTGTGTTTATTTTCTAGACTGTGATTGCAAAACAGAACTTCAGAATCTCCCCAAGTGGGCAAAGCTCCCAAAACGTTAGGTGTGCAGAATTGTGCATGCATTTGCACAGCTTGCAGAGCAACCCAATTATTGCAGTTACCTGCTTTGCATGCATAATCACATTAATTACTTGGGCAAGCTAGCAATGCATTATGCATACTTTTACAATCACTGGTTGTACTGTACGCTTGTAAATATAACTGAGCTTTTTTCTAACTGTAGTATATAATGTAATGAGAAAATTATCTGTGGAGTGGTAAAGTGGTAGCTTCTATATTGCCAGGAAGGATTTCCAGCATGCAGCAATTCTAGCTGTGAACATATCTGATTAAATTACATGAGTTTAGAATGAAAGTTGAATCAGTAAAAAGTGTTTTCATCTTCTTACTGAAGGCCAGAATTTTCAAGCTGGGTGTTCGGCATTCTGCAGCAATTTTTCTCTTCTTCATAATAATCCCTCCAAATAGTATAAATAAAAGACTGCATAAAATTAGTACATGTTTAATAATTTAAGAAATCCAACTGATTAACCTCAAATTGTACAGTACATATTTAGCTTTCGGGAGATGGACGTATTCTGCAAGTCTTTCTTTTTATCTTCTATTCTTGGATACAAGCCTACCCTTCCAAAACTCTCAACACAAAACTATCTCACAGGTTGTCTCTATCCGCCTGCCAAAAACTGTTGAAGCAGAAAGGGGAAAAGAAGAGGACTGCACAGAGCCCCCACTTCTGTCACGCAGAGACACCAGGGTGGCTCGCTATTATTTTCCAGGCACCATTTTCTTTCTTACCTCTGGTACTATTGTTCCTTGCTGATTTGCAGTTTTTGTTGTGATGAAGCGTGCGATTTGAATATCGGTGCAAGTTTTTGTCATCCATGAGATGATGTCACGATTTCTAGGTTCTGCATATGTTGCATTGCTAGGTAGCACTTAGCAGTGTTTGGATCCCCATCTGTTACCTCAATTTGGCACATTGTGCCTGCACTTTAAACTCTAAAATGTTATGACACTGTTTCCTACGTTTCTGGGTGCCAGGTGGATGGGAGCCATTCCTCGAAGGATGTGCATGTGCCATGTAGAGGAGTAAATAACTTGGAATGGGTGCGCGTCCTTGCTGTGGCAGACTCTGGGTGTCATTGCTAGCTACCAAGCGCAGCCCATGCGCCAGCTACTTCCCAGAGTGCTATTCTGGCTCATGTTAATTATTTACTGAAAAGGTGACAGCTATTTGGACGTGTTTAACTCTGGTTATATTTGTTGAGTAAACTGCACGCATCTCTTAGATGAGGAGGTACTTAGCCCATTGCAGAAGTATGTGTTTGCATTAAAATGATAAATTTCCTGCAGTGTGTCTGTGTGATAATCCCCCCACAGCCAGTTTGTTGTCCATGCTAGTTCTCCATGAGAACTAGAACATGTAGCTCATGAGAACTACACTCATCCTTGTCTTCGCATCCTTCCTCTCAGCCGATTCCGTACCTGGTAAAGCCTTAACACAGTTCTCTCTGCCTCTCAAGCCATCATCGCCATCTCCCTTTTTCTATATATCTTTCTAGTTTGTTAAAACTTCCAAGCCATCTTCCTTCTTCCAGATTCCTTCATCTTCCTTCCTTCTTCACCTATTTTTCCCTGGTTTGACTGGAGAGTTAGTCCAAGTGACCTCCCAAGGTCCTTCCAACCTAAATTATCCCATAGAGGTCTTTTGCCCATGTTATTCCTTCCTCTCTTCTTACTGGGAGCACACAGTTGGCATTGTATCTTGTATGGAACCATAAGCTCTGGAGTGGTCAAGACAAAAGCAATCATTTTAATTACTTTACATAAAATGATGAAATTCACTCAAAATAACCTCACTGACATTAATTTCTCACTAATTTAGTGACCTAAATACTCACTTCTGTCTGGATTTCTCCTAAAATTCATCAGAATTTAACTGTTTTGTTGGTATTCTCGAGAATTGTGTTAAAAGAGCTAGAAAGCGGAGGAAATAATAAACTAGGGTTTGTAGATAGTGCAAATATTCCAGTACTGACCCATTTCTAACACATTATTTTTAGTGTATGACATTTTGTATCGCTTTGCATTGAGATTTGATGTGGCGATATTAATAAACTTAAAATGAGAAAAAGAAGAAAAAAAAAACAAAACTTTTTTTTCTGGGCAAGTACTGCTTAACAGCCTGTGGTCAGATGGAGCCAAGGGTAGCAACCAGGACAGCGGCACCCTCAGGGGCTGGCGTTTCCCATATGATACCTGTAAAAAGCTATCATGTAACAAGATGGTACATTTATCCAAACCTCTCAAAATCATTTTATAATTTAGCAGTCATGGCCTCAGAAGCCCAAGGGATTTAAGCACAAAGAACCGCCGAATAGAGCAGAATCCCATTAATGGAAAGGGCAGTGGGGCTGGAAAAATGGAGCATTGTTTTTGATAAGCTGCTGAGTTTGTGCTGGTCTTTCACACGTCTCTTGATGGCAGGGTGGTGACTCTGACCTGGAGGGCCCAGCAATTATAAAACCAAGCCTATCTGCACCATGTGGGGAGAAGCAGCAAGAAGAAAGAGCGAGACGTTTGCTATCAGGCAGCACCAGAGTAATAATTAATGGACTGCTACTGCCTGCGGCGGTGGTGCCGTGTCCTGCGTAAAGGCTAAAGACAGGAGGTTCTTACAGACTTCTAGGCTGTGATCAGCTAATAATAAGAATATATAATAGAAATTTCCTTTCATGTAGTTATGATACTATCTGTATTTTGCTGGTAGATATTTTCAATGCAACAATTGACCATCCATTACTGATTTTTAGGACGCAGTGTAGCTGTGATGGAGCGTGAACGTTTGCAGAATTCTGTTCATTCAGGTCATGATGCTCAGTCCTTTCTGCTGCTCATTTCAAAGACTTCTCTCAGACATTTGACACAGTTTTGACTGTGCTGCTAACATCACTGAGCCTGGATTAAACATGCATACATGGTGGTATCAAGCCTTGCACAGACTCTGGCATTTCTGGGGTCTACCCCAATGTGTGTGTGTAGGTTTATGTTGTTGTTTTTCACTTGACCAGTGGAAGAGAAAGAAAAGTTGACCTCAGTTTTCATGTGCAAGTTTAAGTAGTCCTTGATAAAATCAATAACTGGTGGTAACAGAACTTCCTCTAGAAAATATACTATTTTTCAAAATAGTATCCTATCTGTACATGTAGTGGAGAAGTTCAGGGAAAAGTCTGCTTCTTGGACCTACCAAAGATACTGTGAACTGAAACAGCTTTGCAAAAGCAGATAATCCAGTGGCAACACCAAAGAAACTGCTGATCTTTGACAGAAACTTCTAAAAGTCTTTATCAGAGGCTGTTAATGTTGGCCAGGTCAGGAGCATTGGAGAAAGGCCAAATGTTTCCAGAGGTCTGAGCTGATCTTTGCACCCTTGATGCTAATGGAAAAGCAAAACCAACCCCAGCTTTCTGTGGTGTTACTCGTCAAAAGTACGGGTAATACTTTGCAGTCAAAGAGTATCCTAGATGTCACAAATAATTTACATGAGTGCATGAAAGAGAAGAGATGTGAAAATTATTCAGATGCCTCTGGTTTTGTAAAACAGGTACTGAAATTTTATGAATGCAAAGTGGTTAAAAATCATATTTTGTATTTTTGTGGGTTTTCTGACAGAATTAATTCGCAGATGTAGGTGGTGCTGTGGCCACAGACTGGTCAGTAACTCATCTAGCTATAGCAGTGAGCTGCCCACATGGTGGGAATTCAGCTCAGCTCTGCTGCTGTGCAGGAATCTAGTGCAAGGCAGGTTCTGGTGCTGACTGTTTCCTTTATCATGTTTCTAAATTTTCTTACTGTTAAATATCTTTGGTGAATGAGCCGTTGAACAGAATTGACTGCACAATAATAGCGTGGGAGGACTCAATAGCCAAAATTTCATAGAAAAAGAGGAAGGGAAGGAAAAGTGCTTGGAATTATGTCATGCAGAACTCATGCTGAAGTATGGCTTCTGCGTAGGTATGCTTGTTGGTATGTATATAGCAGACAAGTTTTGTTTGTTTGTTTTTAATTTACTTTTATTCAATAGCCTTTAAAGTATTTGCTCTTTTTTTTTTTTTTTTTTTTTTTTTCCCAAAGGAGCTAGCCTCTAAATGAAGTTTACTCCCTGTGTTCTAGAACATGATCGAAATACAACAGTGAAAAATTGAAATGATTCGTCTTTTTCTGTGTTTGGTGTCTCGCATTTTTTCCAAAGTTTGCACTGCAGAGACGTTAACTCTGCAGAGAAAGTAACAGAGCCCAGAAGCTTGGCTGTAGAAGAATTCTGCTTTTAATAAGAGTGTTTGGTTTGTAGTCATTTTGCAATTAACCACAGCTTTGTCCCCAACAGAAGCTGTGACCAAAACCAGAGAACGAATGCTTAATTGAATTGAAAAACTTAGGATTTGGGCAACAATTGAATTGCTGTCATCCTGTTCTGTTTTATCTAAATGCTAATTACTTCCTTCTTGTAACCTTGTAAGTGGGAAGTGCTGGATACTTCTAAAAGTGATCTAAAGATCAGACATGCAGAGGATGCCAAAAAAAAAAAAAAAAAAAAAAAAAACCACAGCTGTTATAGTTTACAGGAAACAAACTTATTCTAGACAGCTACACAGGAGAAGGGACTTAAAATGCAAATTGCTTGTCCCTTAACTCGTTGCTTTTGAGAAAGCAGTGCTACTCTCTGAAGAATAAAACTACACAGTCTGAAAATTGTGCTAGAGCATAGGAGATCTGGGGGTTCTTGGCTGAGTAGATAGTGGTGAAAGTTTTGAAATTCAGAACCCATTTAAAATCTTTTTTTTTTTTTTGGAAACCTCATTTAAAACAAAACAAAAATACAGAGCTAGAAATACAAGCCATTATGAGAATTGTTTTATTTGGTAATTACATCCTTTTCTATATAACTGCTTTTGACTTCCCTGCAATTTTAAGTACAGCTTTTGTCTGGAGTCAGTAGTGATACTAGAGCAGTTTGGTTTCTGCCTCATGTATGTACTGTACATTTAGAAAGCACTGAGCCAAATTTAATCCTATACTGAATTCCTAAAAGTGAAATTGCACCACATGAGAAGGGTGAGTTTGAAATTGTGCCTTCGTGAGATAAACAAATGCTTGCTTCTTGCCAGAAAGAGGAAGAGATGCAAGGCTAGATGAGGCTCACCCTGTAGCAAGGCACAGTACACAACCATAGCCATTACATCCCAGCAAAAGCTCTTGGAAACAGAGATGTGAAAACACTTTGATGGCTGGAAGCTTTTGTCCCTTGTGTCCTGAATGAGGTGCTAACCATGTTGTTGGGATTGCATCCTCCCCATCCTCATCTTTATAAGTCTCTGTAAAACTTCTCTCCAAGAAACACCTGGGTAGGACCGGATTCTCAGTCCAAGTGTGTTTGTGCCTGTATTTCGATGGATGAGCGGGGACTGTCTCTAAACAAACCACGGCCCATGGTTCATTCCAAGAGTGTTTTTCTTATGGATTGCCTTTCTGTAGCACGTAGGCAAAATAAATTGTCAAATGCCCAGAAATGTGCTGTGAGTGCAAGCACGTAATTAGTTTTAGACAGAGCATTCATTAAAGCAAGTCAGCAAGTTCCTTAAGAACTGTGGGCCTGATCCTCCGGGTCCTGAGCTGTGGTAGCATCCTGCTTCATCTGCCCTGCATCTGGGAGAAGAACTATCTGCTAAAATGGTCTGTAAGCTTTCCTAAGGGTTGTGAGCAACAAAAGCTCCTCATAAAAGGAAAAGGGTTGTCTGAAGTGATGTAACATCTTAGGGACTGCAAGTGGTTTCAAGCCCTCTCTCCTTTACTTAGATCGGGTTAAATTCACTTTCTACCTTTAAGTAAGTAGGAACTGTGTTTTAATTGTGGCTGCCTACGGGTCAGCTACAGCTTGGGCTTGTGATTGATTGGGTCCTCCAGAGCAAGCCAAAATGAACACAGAATAGTCAGCAGGAGTAAACTCAGGCCAATTAGTTCCCAGTGCTATCGGCAATGCTATGGGAAATCCATTTTTTTTATCAGTAAGACTGCAGCTTGCATCAGCAGTCTCCATTCCTCATAAGCAGATCATTGACTTATAAATTCTTCTGCTATCTTTGGGATGTTTTTATCCTCTAGCCTATTGCATGTACTAAATTCAAGAGGACATATCACTAGCTGTAGCAGTGGCAAGGCTAATATTTTCTTTTGGAATATTGTGTTATATGTCAGCTGAAACAGCAAATGCATTTTTATGGTGTGTTTTGCTGTCAGAGAATTGCATATAAGAAACAGAACATGCTCCCGCTAGCAGCCTGCGTTTCTCCTGATTTAATGGGGTAAATGATCAAGGTTTCTAAAACTGGACTGAAAATTGTGTTATGTATTGCTACTCGTTTAGAAAGCAGTAAAGCTTACTAAATCAAGGCAGTTGATTAAGCACCTATCCTAAATTATAACACAACAGATCTTCAGGCAGTGGCACTGGTAATGCGTGTATGGGATTGGGCGTGCGTTATTGCATCCTGCCATTTAAATGGGCTCTGATGCATAAGGAGTTCGTATGGGACTCACTACTGAAAATTGTCCATACTGGGTAGGGGCAAGAGACCAATTAGTAGCTGGAATTGGTATCAGCCAGAACTGGCAGCTGACCTTCTGGCACATCACCTCCTGCAGTTAACCTCCTGTATGTTTAACGTCCCATCTCTGCCAGTAAAGTGGCCCTGTTGTGCAACTATTTCCCAACAGCCAGCCATGAGAAGAGTATGAGGTAATCCATCACCACTTCCAGTGCCCATTTGAGGAACATAAGGATTCCAATAAAAATTTCACTAGCTCTAAATTTCACTCAAAATATTTATGTTTCTTCAATATTTTAAGTATCATTGACCATTTAAAATGCTTGTTTGTATTGTCTTTCTGAAAGCTGTGTCAAAAAATTTAGCTTGAAAAGAGGGCAAGAAAATGTGAATTGATGGCTAACCTCATAAAGCAATCTGGGGGGGCTGGTGGCACTGGAGAGGCACAACCTCCTTGGCCCAGAGAAGTTCAACGGCAGAGCAAGTAATAGTGTCAAAAGCATCTTAACACATCACCGAGTCTCATAATAAATGCAGATGCACCACAGATACTGCATAGAAATTGTTACACAGCAGCATTTGTGTGCCATTATGCTTTTTTAAATGGCATAAATGGTTCATATGTAGATTCATGATGAGGAATGCATTTAATGTTTTGGTCATAGCAGAAGTCATTTAATAAATGTAGGTTTAATGTACACAAAAGAAGCCAAGGCTTAAGGGCCAGCACAGTGATATGACTTTGGCAAGCATCTTGTGAAAACTAGTCAAATGATGGGAAAAGAAATGATCCCTTTCCTTGTCTTCATGTTCAACTGTATAGGTTTTATTTTTCTGACAGCTCCATCATTGATCATCTGTGCCACTTTTTTTTTGTTTGTTTGTTTCTGTAAAATGATCCTATATCCCCATGATCAGCCAATTGTTTTGTAGGGGCTGTCTTTCATCATATGGGGTACAGTGTTGAACACAGTAGGCTTGATCCAACTTGGGATACTGTCATATTGCAGCTAACAGTAAGATAAGTATTAAGATTTATAGTTTTAATTAAAAGAAATGAATCCATCAGCTGTTTGAGAGGCAAATGCATCTTCATGCATCATCAAGGGACAGGTGTATTCTAAACAGTGATAGATAGTCATTTGAAGTAAAAAGGTATTTTATCCTTATTATCAGTCACTGTCAATCAGAGCTAGATGACATTTCCCGTGAGTTGGATGAAAGCAAGGACACACAGAAAGAGGTCGTGGTTTTCTTACTGAGTGTGTAGGTGAGACACGTTTGCATTCACAAATGCTTTAAACATGCTCCCTTATGTTCCATCCGGATCAATCTAGGACTTCAGATTATAGGGGAGGACCCTGGGAGTTAAATATAAGTAGACTGTGTGATTTAAGTGTGTGGCTGTTCTGTAACTACATTATGCTTTAGTACTTTGCTTTTATCACAAATGGTGGAGTGAAAACAGCAAATAAGATGTTAACAAGAGACTCTGTCTTGGTTTGCATATCTCTCGCCAATGTCTCGATTCAAGCATTTTAATTTGGGTGGTTTTCCTTCAAGGCATAACTGTAAGTCAGGAGAGGAAGGGCAGATTTTTATCCACTGGCCGCAAAGAAAATTTTTTTTCTCAAAAAAGAGTTATGCAGAAGCAGCGTGCCTTTGAGGTCCTGCCTAAGTGCTGGGTTGGGTCAAGTAGTGTGCAGGCTGTGTCAGCTCTCTGTGCACAGGTAGATATTTTATCTCGGTGCTTTTTAAAAGTGGCTGGTTGACATTTGGCTCTGGAGACTACATGTTTTTGTTTATCTAGATATCTTGGATATATTCATGGCCAGGATGTCTTCCCTGGGGTGCCTGTGCTGCCGAACAGCCACGGATCCAGGAACTTAATTGCTGCATTTTCTCTGGTAACACCCGCGTGTCAGATAACCCCTTAACAGCGCTGGGGCTTGGAAATGAGCAGTCACATAATCCACATTCTCCAGTAACCAGATAAAATCAGAGGCAGAGGAGCTGCTGTAGGAAAGGGCAGGCGGTGTGTGACGGGAAGCCGGGGGCTTTGGGAACTCTGCAGGATCTCCCCTGCCTCGCCTGTGCCGCCGCTGCGTTTTGGTGGGGCTGGGGTCAGCGGTGCAGATAACCCCAGGAAAGCACTCGGGCTTTGGCCAGCCTCTGATGTTCTCAGCCTTTTCATTAAGAGTGAATAATATTTAGATGCTTCTGCTGAGCATTGTCACTGGTTTTTCTTAGCTAGGTTTAAACAAATGCACGGGATTTAAAAGCTTTAAATCAGCAAAGCGATCTCCATGTGAGCGTAGCAGAGCTGTGTTTCCCTGTCATAACGTCTCTGATCAGAAGCATAATGCTTATTTTCCATGCACTCGTCTAACTCCTTTGTAGACAAACCCCTTGCATTAGAGCCGTTCCAAGTCCAACAGTGCCAAAATGTATTTTTGTGAAATAAAATGGCTAATTAGATCACATAAACTTTCAGAATGTAAAAAATAAAACTGTAAAACAAGCAGCTGTGCACTTGAGGTTCGTCCAACCCTTTCTGCACAAGTTATATTTTGATCAGCGTGAAGACTTGGAGTTCATGGCATTCGCCCTTGTTGTGATCCAGCCTCAGTGAAATGCTTGAGGAACTGCCTCTGTTGAAAGAGTCAAGTGTTTAACTTCGTTGGGCAGAAGCCCAGTTGTGGGAGTGCCTCTGTAGCACCTTCTTGTAAGCATCAATAGAATTTCACCTCTCTGTAAACAGGCAGAATGATGTCCTTAAAAAAATGGTTTTGCATAGTCATGTGTCTTTAAAGGAGCATACCATGGAAAAAGAGAATTCAGAGCTTATTCTCGTGAACTTGGGCAGGAAAAATGCTGCCGCATCTCTTTGTGCAAGTTGCCATTGAGAAGTGATTTGCAAGGAAGAAAAGGAACATACTTCATTCATTAATGAAGTAATGTGTGTATTCCTTACTGCGGTCATCTGGCATATACTAAATAACTCTTTGCAAGACAAACAGTTAATATCGTCATTATCTCTGCATTTCCACTAATGCAGAACAGACCTCCAAAAATGTCTGCGTGCTCCAAGGCCCAAAGGGGCTGAAGTCCATACGAGGAGGTTTCTCCCCATTACCTATGGGTCTTTCAAAAACCCTGGACCACAGTAGGCATGCATGCCATGGTCTGTTGGCACCAACTGTTGAGCCAGGTAGGATGTCGCATACATAGGTGTGCTGGCAGCAAGGATATTGCTGAGGTGTGGAGAGCCTCCTGCTTTTTTCTGCTGCTTATGTCAGGTAGTGTGAGAGTAATCAGCACCCAAGCTCACCTGGCAGACACAGCACGGGAGGGTCCTTCCCCAGCCCACTAACCTCAACTGCACAGAAAGCTGCTTTAAATGCAGTGAGGTCTTGGCATGTGCCACAATTTCTGTTTCCTTTTCCTGATGTTCACGTCCTTTGCTGAAAAAAAAACAGTGTCTGTTCTTAGTTTGTACGATCAATATTTACATTAGTTTATAAAACTATTTAAAAGCAAATAGAAAGGAAGTATTAATGCAGTATCAACAAGCGGTTGTTATTGTATTGAGGGGGGAAAATAACTTGAAAGATCCAATTATTAGTGTCAGGTTTTGACTTTATTTTTCAAAGTAACTTAGCTTCTGAAATTATGAGTAGATGGCAGCAATAATTAGAGAGTTCTTAGATTCACAGTGCAATCAACAAGTCACTTGTGTAGTCTTCCTTACCATTTTAAACAGTTTTAGAAAGGCAGAAAATTATGTGTTTATAGAGATACATGTATAATATTATGTATTTATGTTTAATGCCTGCTAATCTCCATACTTCATAGAAAAAAAAATCCTGTTTTCTTCTTTTGAGACTGTAAATTTTCATTTCTGATGAACAATATCGCCAATGTATTCTGCAGCTGTTATTTTTTACCATGTATTTATTTCTATTCACTGATGATGCGGTACTCTGAGACCTATGCATGTAAACTTCTCCTGAAAACACTCTGTGCTCAGAAGTCCTATTGAAATCAATAGGAGAATAAAGAATGAATACTTGCAATATGAGCTGTGCGTGCTCACAAGTACAGCTGCAGTGTGGAAAAGATTGTAGCAGCTCAAACGTTGCTACTTGTATAGTTCTACAGAAATGTGTTATACTGCAGAGATAAAACCTCAGCATAGCTATCTCAGGTAGGTAATTAATATTGCCATCATCATTTTACAGATGGCAAAATGGCAGCAGAGGAGAAGTAGTTTCCCCAAGGCAAAAAGGTGCATCCAGAGCTGATGCTGAAATTCAGCTTGGCTCGATCTCTGCTCCTCTTTGCTAAGTTATCTGGAGCTGATGCCAAAGCAGATGCTAACTTCACATTCTCTTTCACTCCAGTGAGGAGCATAGTTGCTTCTCAGCTCTCTACCTCGTTAGTGAGAGGTATTTCCACCGGGCAGTTCAGTCTGTTTAAAATTCAAGCTGTTGCTTTGCTTTTTCTCGACTTCATTAGGAACCTATGCGTCTTTAAGCTCCTTTAAAAGTGCTTTGGCCTGAAGTGTATGGAAATTTCAGACTTGGAGGAAAAGTTCAGTTTGACTTACTTTCACAGATACTTTGGAGATGGGAAGTTTCCTCCAGAAAATACAATCTTACCTGAACCTTTTCACTAAGAAAGGGTGATGTGTAATACTGGCACAATACTCAGTGCCCTGGCACAGGTACGGCCATGTGATGTTTATCTGAGAGCATTGAGCATCTCAGTGCTGAGGCAAGGTCCTTGCTCTTGGTGATGTTTGTCCTGGGAACTTCTCTGCTCCATGGGAATAGTGGCATCAATGCTTCTGGCGCTGCTCTTTGTTCTCTTGGCATCATCCCCAGCCCAGTGGAGCCTGCAGAACAGATCCCATCTGCTGATAGAAATGTGCTCTTGAAATAAATCAAGAGCTGGGTAGGCTGGTCACAAGATAGAAGACTGCTGTCCCCGTAAGACCATGGTTCTCTGTTTGTGATACCCAGAGGAGTGCTGCTGTCACAACAGAAGGTAAGAGAAAACTAGAGACAAACATCAAACTCTTGGGAAAAATAAGGGCAAGAGACAGAAGTTGATTTCCCGTAGATTTCACACTGAGACAGTCTCAAATAGAAAGCATTTCTCTGTATGTTAGGACTAATAAGAGCATTTAGTTATTTATACAGAAGAGCTGAGAGTGGTTCACAAAGAAGAATAAACATTAAATTACCATAATTCTTCCATCTTTCTTTACAATAAAATTTGTAAAGGAGCTCTCAGAGCCCAGGAGAAAAGACTAAGAAAACTTTTAGTTTAAATGAGAGCAGGGAATTTTTTCCCAAGCTGAGATTTCAGAGAAAATACAATTTAATATTTAGGCCTTGGAAAGCAAAGGCATTCTTTTGTCATGGTCAATTCAGTGCACAAATAGGAGCCAGCTTTTACTGTGAAAATGTTCACTGTAAGTTAGATTAGGTTTTTGCTTTGGAGGAAAGTGTTGTAAGGCTAGAGTTTAACTGAAGTTTTGTCTGAGGCAAGGGACTATAATGATGGGATTTATCTATAAGTGGAGATACGGCTGTATTACTTTGTATAACCCGTATTCAAAGCATTTCAGTCTTCGCTTTCATTTCTGTTATCGATCCAGTGGAAGGAGGGGATCTGTGGGTACCTTTGCTTGTCCAGTGACGAATTTGTTCATGTGTCCAGTTCATATGTGTCAATAAAAAGGCTTTCCTAGCAGGCGAGCACTTTAGGTTACATTAAGCAATGGAAGAGGGCAAGGAATAGGGATTATTGAAGCTGGATTGGAAAGTTCCCCTAATAAGCACTTCGGAAGGTGTGATTTGAAGCCAGAATTAGAGTTGTCCAGTCCACATTAACTTACTCAACCTGGTGCTGCTTAAGAGACCACAAATGGATAAATGAGCCTACCTTGAAAGGTAGCCAAGGTGCTTTTTGTTTCTCTTTATGAATAATCCCTTGATGTGTTGTGGAAAGGGAAGTAAGGGAATAATATGTTTTAATTCACTGAATCCTGTGCAGGAAGGACCACAAATGACCTTGTTCAACTTAAAGGAACATGCACAAATATCCACCGTTTCCCTGGTAGGCATTAGCACAACCATTAGACACTATTTCAAGTTCAGGGTTGGGAGAATACGTTTGTGTGAATGCAGCTTAAATAACATACTCTATCATTATTTTTGTTGTGTTTGTACAGCTCCTAGCACAATGAGTATATGAATTGACTTCGTTAGTAGTATTGCAATAGAAATAATAAACCACGTTAATAAAAGAATTTTAAAGTAAAAGGAATGAAGAGATGACAAATTTGCAGAATGGTAAATTATTCTTTGTTTTTTTATATATATATATTTCTAAGTGCATGATAAGCTGAAGGTATTTGAGTCTTTTAATCATAAAGCATTGTCAAGACAACCAGGGTAATGTGTATCTTTGATGACTGCCTTTAATTGTGGAGGGGGGGGATCAAGAAATACTCTCTCCCTCAGGAATACAGACAATAGTACTAGCAGAATAGTTAAAATATATTTTAAATTGATTTTTTTTCCACTGTTTAAGAGACATTAGGCTTCTTCAGCACTGTGCGGGCTTCAAGAGAACAGGAATAACAGGAACTCATTTAAATTCCAAATGCATCCCTGTCTGTGTAACCAGCTTGTTGTTGTACTCTGCAGAATTGTTCGATGTGGATTAATATTGTTGACTAAATTTACAGAGTGCAGGGGGGAAAGATTGAACTTTGCTGGGATCTGGATTTTCCCTGTTTCTTGAAAGAAGGGTGATAGATGTGTAGTATTTGTGCACAGAAGAAAAATTTTTTTTTTTAAAGTCAGTGTCTATTTGCTAAGGGCAGAGAGAGGGCACAATTTGCTTTAAGTGATATCTCCACATTTAGCTACTGGAGGAACAAGTGCTTGGGAAAAACCACATGGTGCTCAAAGCTCTCTCTTCCTATTAGAAAAAAAAATAAATCTGTCCATGCTCAGCAGTCAAGATGGAACATTAATTAATGCAATACAGAAATCACTAGGAACAAAAATGAAATTAATCCCTTAAATATGCTATTTTTATTCCAAGACCCTAGCCTCTCTTCCCAACTTGCATGTATGTGTTTCTCTATCTCCAGTGCAAGTGGAGCAAATGTGTGAATGTTGGCAGCACGAAGACATCCTTGTAATCCTCTGTCTCTCCAGGGAACAGGAGAGCAATGACCCTCATTTTTTTTTTATTTTTTTTTTCAAAATGAGCTTGAGAAAGGGCTATTTTACCATGGCTCCTGTGCTGATGAGCGATTATTTGATGACTGCCTGTAACAGCTGCAGCTGGGCTTTGCGTATGGGTTGGGAAGAGTCCTCAGACTTGGCTGGTCAAATGTCTTGGAGAGCCAGCGTGGTGCAGCACTGCCACCGAAGCGATGGGCCCAGCTGATTCTAGAGTAAATAGACTACAAAGTGTAGGTGGGACTTCAGAAACACTAGGCATATCTGCTAATTGTTTTAATTTCTTATTGCTCACTGGAGCCAGATCAATTAAGAGGAGAAGGTGATAGTAATTACTGTCTGAGATGTAGAGTATATAATTCCTTCTGGGTCGCCAGGAAGGGGGGGATTGTCAGTGAAACCAAAGGCACCCCAAAGGAAAAGCTTTTCTGCAGCCTCTAATTAGTCTGTGGAGCTCGCTGACACACAATATCACTGGGAAGTTTCCAAAACCTATTTGGCTAGAGCAGTTGTGATGGGGAAGATTAGCAAATAGCTATAAGCAGGTGAATAGCTGAGGCCCAGATCCCTGCTGGTGTCTCCGGGAGCTGCCTCCTCTGGCGCCTGTGCTCTGATGGCAACGTTTTTGGGGCTGAGTGCTCATGGTGGCCCTGTCCCGGGGGGCTGGAGGGGATGCAGCAGGAGCCGAGCTCATGCCACAGCTTTCCCCAGCAGAGTTACAAACAGACTCCCTTCCCAGCTGCCTGCTTGTTGTGGAACAAGAAGTTCTCAAGATCTCTGTCTTTCTGGCAAATTCAGCTGAAATGGGCTAAAAGCTTCTGAAGGTACCCAGGGGATGAGGGGAGTGAGTCAGGATGTCTCAGAGACACAAAAAAAGGCAGAGAGGATGCTCAAGTGCTCTTTCCGCCAGAAGCTAGGCTGAAGCACCAAACAGCCATACTGCCAGGGAAAGACATAATCTCCTAGCCTGGTAAATCTGCAAATTTGAATTAATGGTCATGAGGACAGTTGCTAGATTATTCCATGCCTGCCAACAACAGACAATTTTGAACT
The DNA here is from genome assembly GCF_011077185.1 of Oxyura jamaicensis. Lineage (NCBI taxonomy): Eukaryota > Metazoa > Chordata > Aves > Anseriformes > Anatidae > Oxyura > Oxyura jamaicensis. The sequence goes on from NC_048912.1 coordinate 11,996,607, forward strand.
TTGATCCAAATTAGATGTTTTGCAAGAATGTCACAGACCTGATAACAAGGGAGATGAATACAGTGCTCTGATCCTATGTGGTAATTTCTGTTGCTCCTTATTAATAAATACTGCTAGTAAATCAAAAAGTAAAAAGGGTAAGAGAGTAAGAGGGAGAAGCGATGAGGTAATGATGCTTACTCAAGGACTTAAAAGAAATGCCCTGATGCAGTCTCTTCTTGGGAAGAACCTTTCAAAAGATAAAATTCCTAAATACGGTTTTTAGCCCTCAACATGTTTATTTTGTGTTTTCCGTCCATTCTTCTCATTTCCCCAGTTGCAATATTGTTTTTGTGACTAGTAACTCCAGCTCTCATGTTTCATCATCTGCTGGTAGGAGTAAGAAGTAATTTTTATTTTTTAAAGAAAAAAGCAACATAAATGTGTAATCTCTAGGTTGTCTCAGGGCTGATCTGTAGTGTGGAAAATATGAGAACCTGAGAATTGCTTTGAGTTTTGGTGCTTCCCATGTCACATCTAATTCTTTAGCATTCTTTCCCCAGCTTACTGTTCCCACAACTTTCTCTGCTCCTCTCATGATGTGCAGGCGTTGCCCTCTACACAGCCTTTTCCAGTTTGCTGGGTATGCAGTTCTGGTTTTTCTGTGGGTGACAGCGGTCATTCCTGAGGGACCATGGTGCTACTTCTTCCGAAGTGTGCTATTCAGCAGCCTTTTCTCTTGAACTTTCTTCCTTCTATTTCACAGTTGCTTCCAACAAAAACTTCTGTGCCCATTTCTTGCCAAAATGAAATTCTGTCTTATTGCCATTTACGTATGTGGTGCCACAAAGGAAGGACAGACTTTCAACCTGTGCTGTCCTGGAAGGAAAAGAGAGCAGGCTAATGGTCATTTAATGAGCTCTTCCCAGCAGATGCTAATATGCCCAGAAATAACGTGGCACAGACACAGTTTTAATGAATGAAGAATGTGGAACAGGTTTTATTATAATTTTCAATTTGCTTTTGAGTTAAGCAAGCTGCATGAATATCCAAAGATATTTCTCTCTATTTGTCAACAGATGAATGCCCTCTGAAATGTTAAGGGCAACATTTTGTGAGCAGAGAGATGATAGCCCCAGGCATCTTGGCTAAATTGCAATTTGGGTAATTCTGTTTCACCTGTGTAAATTCCCCTGTAGCTCCCGTTGGATGCAGAGCTCTTCTTTGCTTCTGCCCTGCACTGCTGTGCAGTCGTACTATCCACTATTAAACAGCTGCTGCCCATAAGTAGCTGAAACATTTTGGGCTCCTCTGGGATGAATAGCACTGTATAAATATAAAATGATACCATTATCATGTTTGAAGTAAGATTTAATATAAACAAACGATTGTTTCAGTAGGTGGTGCTCATCTGAGTTATAGCAGCTAAGGGGCTCTGGGGAAGCAATGGAGTACCAGCAATCCTTCCCACGTACCGCTGTATCTGTGAGCCTCTCGAAGAGGGAGTAAGGAGAGAAAGCTTCTTCTCCTTCCAGCTCATGAAGGGAATGATGCCTCCGAGGTATCGGAAGCAAGCGAGCCAGCTGCTCCTACCCAAAGCAGAGCCTGCAGACTGAGGCAGCCTCGGACTGATACAAATCCATCTCTTCTCTGTCTTCAGGAGGTAGAAAAGGGAAGATAATTTTTCTGCCTCTGGAGAGATGTTCATCTCTCCTCACCTCACCTGCTCTCATCACCTGCTCTGTTTCCAGTGGGATGGACAAGTACCTCCCTAAGAGAGCACGTCTGTTTAACAATCTCCACTTGCTGGCTACCAAGTTGCCTAGTATATTTTTCAAGTTGTGGTGACTAGTGAGAAGGAACCATTCCCCTGGAAGGTCTCATAGGTCAATTTTCATAGCTGCTGTTGAATTATTGCACAGCACTGTTGCGGTAATGACCCGGCAGTTAGCTTCCAGACACCAGCTTCTCTTATTTCTTGAAATGTCTTCCCACAAAAATTCGAGACTTTACACTGATGAGGGAAAATTGTGTTGTAATCTATGGACAGGACATCTATGCTTGATGCAGACATCCAGTCATGCTGGACAAAACCCAAGCTCTCCAAAATAAACATACTTTTCAATAAATATCCATTTGACTCACAGCATACTTGGTTTAATACATAAGGTGCCATTAAAAATGTGCTATATAGTGACAGTCATTAATTTTTTTTAATGGCATTTTTGATAATTCCCCATTAGAAGCATTAGTAAGGATGTGAATGCCATTAATAATGGCAAGAAAAGTTGTTAAGGCACCAAGCAGCACATAAAATAAATAAGTTATTTCTAGATATTACAGGGAAAAGAGAGAGTGGTAAATATAAAGCCAGGACAACGGAGATGGAGGTAGCTGTTTTTCAGGGGCACAGACACATCTGTCTTCTGCCCCAGAGAGGTGAACTGCTGGAGTCAAACCTCCTGGAACTTCTGTCCATTGAACAGATGCTGCGTGATCCTGGAGTTTGTGGCTGTAGCTGTGACCACAGACTTGTTACCCTTAGGATTTGAGAGGAGCCCTTGCAAGAATGCAGCTCGTGCAACTTCACTAAAAATATTTTTATTGAATAACTGCAGTATTTAAAAGATTACCCTCTGTGTTTCCGATGGAAACCTCTACTTCAAACAGCTCCTTCTTTGTTGCTTACAGGAACACCAGGAGAATCACTAGATTTACCATCTCATTATCACCTTCGTGGGGATGCTTCTTTTCTATTAGTGTTTTCATGTTGCCTGACTGAAAAATGAGAAATAAGTGTATAGAGACCTTTGAACAAAAGAAGCCATGAGACAAATTCTCAGCTCAAGTCTAATATTTAACTGTGATTGTAATCAATGGAGGTGTATTGATTGACACAGCCAGTGAATCTGGGCAGGACTCGGGGTGGCTGCTGTGGCTTATCATTGACTCTCAGAAAAGCCTGTTTCTGAACATCTCTGATTTTTAGCATTAAGTGCTCAGTAAGGTGCACACTGTTTCCTGATGTGTCATCTTCTGACTCACTAAGAAAGCTCTCAAATAATGCTGAGTTAACTCATCATCTAACAGAAGCAAGTTCAGAGCCAAACGTTCCAGGTTTAGTGCCACAAAACACATCTTCCTTAATGAAGCTCCTGTCACGAAATCCATGCCCCATTTACCTTTTATCAGAGGGGAGTGCTTAAATACCTTCGTGCAGGTCTCCAAATGAGGTGACTAAGTCAGAGGGCTGTTCTCCCCAGGTGTCCTGCATGGTTAGTGCACAGAGAGATGCTCCTTCTGTGGATGATTGACCAACTTCCAGGTGAACCCATCTTTCTGCTTTACGGAGGACCACAGACAGATGTCTAAAATGGTTGAAAACACTCCCAGAATGCGTAACAGTATTTCTGTTTGTGGTCTCTTGCCTTGTCTCAATCACCAGCACTGCTTCTCCTGGCACTAAGGCTTTAAGTATCCTGAATGCTTCATGTACCAGCCTTTTATTGTAGTTTGTCGCTGGGAGGTCACAGTCTTGTTCGTCTAATTATTTTCCACTGATAATTACTGCTAGTATTTTATACTTGCAGTTTTATGCTACCACAAAGGGATAGAGTCCTGTGGTCCTATGGTGCTAAGCACAATGCAAAGCATAATAAGAAAATGGTGGCTACATGAAAAATTTACAAGCCTAGTATGAAGTACAGTCCGTCATTTTAATGGGCAGGAGGACTACGTGGCCTTTTTGTGATGATTAATCATGATGGGCAGGATGCAGCCTCCAACTCCTAGTTCTGAAACAACAGCAAATGCTTACACTTATTATAGGAGCTCACGGACAGCAGTAAGCACTGAGGCAATTTTACTATTTCTACCAAAATGGGAATGTAGTTGCTAATTTAAAATCTCAAGGAAATAAAAAATAAATAACAAACCTTCCCTGTGAAAAATAGAAAGATTGTTTAGGGCTTGGTTTTAATTACTAGCTTATTTCTTTCTGGTTAGTCAATAGTTAACGATTGTGAATATCAGATTTATCTGTAAAGGAAGGCTCAAAGTAATCTTCTACACAGTATATTATCCATACAGAAAAAAAATGGAACTTGATAAATGTAATGAATTAGCAAATGCAAAGGTGAAATTGGTGAGGTATCTTCACAACATAATAAAAAAGAATGTTTATTAGCCTGTTTATCATAGATTTACATAAAATGTAAGTCTGGCTGCAGTTCACCCCTTTACCCAAACAACACATCCAATTTCTGCGCTGGGAAATACAACTTATTTATAAACTGTGAACAGGTTGGTAGGGCGTTCCTTAATCTTGCTTTTGAAATGCTGGTGGTAAATTTACCAAGTGGGTTGAATCAAACCAACATTTCATAGGAGTTCCAGTTGTCATTTTTACGGTGAATAAAGAACTTGGAGAATGAAGAAAAAAGTACCAGTTAATTAGTTGTTGAAATCACCATAAATGTTCTGCAAGCTCAATCAAGGCAGTGCAATGATTTATAAAAAACTTATAGCTGTTATTTTAAGAGAAAATATTTTGATTTACATATGCTTATATATATATCTGTAGATACGTTCCTTGTTCAAATAATGCATTCTTCTCTTCTTCCAAAGCATCATAAAGTACATGCAGGATTTGTCCCCACTCAAGTTTATTCCCGTTAATTACTAGAAGTGAGGCTGCAGTTCTCTACTGTTCTCTACCACACCAGTCCTCCCCGCTTGCTTTTCCCTACACGTTATGGAGCTCATTTTCTCTACACGCCAATGCACCCAGTACTGCAGGAGATACCAGGCGTGTGACAGTAGTCGCCAAGTCTTTCATCTCCCGTGTGATATGAATAAAACAGGGAGAAATAGGAAAGCTTTCCAAGCAGAAAAAGCAGCCACTGACTCATTTTCTTAGGGCATGAGTGGGGCCTTCCTGAGAATTTCTGTGAACTTCAGGAAATCCAGTGCTGCCTTTAATCTAGCGGTTTGATTACAGTTACTGAGGCAAGTCTTTTAACTCCACTTCCCTGCAAACAGGACTTTTCTTGGCCTTTCACTATAGTGTTTCTTTTAGCAGTGTCTGTCCATTACCTGCTATCAGAGCAGTCTGCTTTAAAGAGCTGGAAACCTCATCCTCAAGTTAAAAGGGAATTTCAGGCAATTTTACTGGTACTAAAATTTGGCAGAGTTTCATGGGCTAGGATGACAAAAGGGATTGATCTGTGCAGTCAATAGGTCGTCTGCCCATTTCTCCCCACTCAACGACCAAGCCTTCGCAGACAAAGAGGTTCTGGTGAGCTTCAGCATAACATCATGCTCTCAGGCCGGTGTGACAGAGAATATAAAACAAATGTGTTGAGACAGAAGTTCTGTACTGATCTCAGCATGATACATTGGTACGCCAGAGGTCCTGTTTTAGTACTTGTCGGAGCTTTTTGCTATAATATCACCTTTAAACAAAAAGAGTCTCCTTACAAGGCTATCAGTTGACTTCCAAGTTGCTGCTAACAAGACTGCTGTTTCTCTCAAGGGGCTCAACCTGCCTTAACTGTTCTGGTTCAAGTAATTCCTCGCACAGTCTTTCCTAAACATGAATTGCTTGAATTGTCCTGCTTATGCCAAACTATTGCACTCATCATTCAATCCAGCTGTGCTAGGGCAAGCGTTTTAGGTGAGGATCGTGTTGATAAGCATCATGTATAAGTGTCTAAAAATGCTTACAGAGATGGTTGTCTTCTGGCTGCTCTGAGATTCAGGTGATGTGTTAAGAGGTTAAGAAATGTGTGTCTGGAAATTGTGGAAATATTGGGAGCTATACTCCATGATTCAGTGGATGAAAGATATTCCTGTAAGATTCTGCTCAACAAAAATACACTGGGTTTTGTGATTCTGCCCTTAACAAGAAGTGGAACGCTAGAAACATACCCATTTGTCGTTGCTAAACAACTTGCTCTGATGATTAAATGTAAGAAATAGGTATGCTGTGTGCAATAATAGTCTGCATAAGTAATTATACTACCTATGCCTATGACCATGATTTCAAGAGGAATAGAAATAAGCAGCATGTAACAGATTGAGAGAGAAATCAAGATAAATATTTTATCCAGTGGTTTATATTGACAAGGGATTAGACTTTGCTCTGGCCTCTCAGGACAGCAGGAGGTCAAACCCTGCCTGCGGTATACCTGGAAAGTGAAGTGTAGACAGAGGTCAAGGCTGCTTGCCCATCTTACCTGGTCTATTAATTTGTCAGCTCAAAGAACCACTGTGGTATGGCACTTGTCCAAGTTACAACTAATGTGTGGAATTACTTTGAAACCAGTGGGAATACTGCAGTTGGTTTAAGTAGGAGAAGCAATTTGCTTATTGTAGGGTTAAATATAGAAGCAGTGCCCTCTTTTCATATTTTTTTTTTTTTTATTTATTGACTTCTTAAAAACCCTACTTTGAACCTTAATGGTCATTTTAGAGCTATTAACTCATCAAGTAGTTAATGGTTTAAAGAATTTTAAGAACTGTTCAAAGGTTTTTAGACTAAATACTACAGTATATCAGTTAACACATTGCATTGCTTTAAAAATGTAGTGTTTTCAACGCATGTTTGACATGCTTGGGGCTACTCCAAGCCTTGATACTCAGAAGGAACTGACTGCAATATTAGGCTTTAATATTTTATGATGAGAGTCAAGCTGTTTACGAGGTATGTAGGAAAAGTGGATTATATTTTGTCATAGTGCAGGTTTTCACTCAAGGCTAGGTACATGACTCCTATATAATGGAACAAATTTAGCTCCTCTCTAATAGAAGACACAAAAAGTGACTATTAAAAAATAAAGAATATATTGTAAATGTTGAATATATGCCTTGAAATATATTTGCCATAATCATATCTTCTTTTAGAAGGCAGAGGAGTAAAAATAGTTCAGATGTTACTGACAAAGATGGTACTAGGAGGGCTTTGGGGCTATTAATACCTGGTACATGCTTACTTAACATATGCATATATGTATGTGTATGTCATGAGTGGTAAGGTTGGCCTCCCACAGGAACAGGCATATTTTCAGTTCTGATCCAGGATAATGCGATTTGCTACCCTGTTCTGTTTGTTTCCATTTCTGGTAGTGTGCACAGATCTGGAGTGGGGCAAAGGATGCTGCTCAGCCTGAAGTCATGCCCTGGCGAGAAGCTTTCTGATGGCTGAAAGATCCTGCCTGGTGGTGATTTGGATATTATGGCCCTTTTGTGCCATTTGAGGGTGGCAGAATGAATGTAAAATGGTTTGTGGGTTTTGTTTGTTTGTTTGTTTGTTTTACAGAGGTTTGTTTTAATTACTAGCATATGAACATGTGATTTGTCCGTTATTATTGCATTAAGGGTGCTAGATGAGCAATTTAAGATGGATTCCAGAAAAGCCCATTCAGTTTGTCAAATGCATATTTTCAAGTCATTTTTGTATGATTTCTTCAGGTTACCCTAGAACCTTGCATTCGTTTCCCACCAAACAAATTAATCCTTTTAATATTTATCCGTATTTGCTAATTATACATAGTTCTCTCTTGACTTACTATTTCTGATAATTTATTTTGCCCATAGTAGTTTCTTAGGCTCTGATAGTTTCATAACTTTTTTTAGTTGGATGTTAATATCTTTATGAATTAGAAGAAAGATGGCTTGATTCTTTCCTTTTTTTTTAATAATGTGACCATTCAAAACGGAACAGTCCTGGTGACTGGAGAACGTTATTATACAGAATGTGAATTACTGCAAGATGACTGTAAAGTGCAGTAGAATTTCAGACTTTGATAATAAAGATTCATCTCAGATCTCCTGAGATTATAAAGGTGTTAAATGACTTTCTTTCTGTGCCTTTCTAATATTTCAAATTTCACAGTAACATCGCTGTCGAGATCTATTTGACATTCTATAACACTTCCTCAAACAACAGCCTGTCTCTTCTCCTGACAGAGAGCATGCTTTGAATGAAAGTTCATTAGTCTATTGAAACATCTCAGTTAATTGCTAAGCTAGTACCCAGAATTGTCAAGTTCATATTTCCATCTGTGCCACAAGCATAGCAATAAAGAATTTTTTTGGACAGGTTAATTTGCCTAAAATACCATGTAGTCAATCAGAGTAACAAAGTTGTTGATGGGAGCATCTGTCAAACTGGAGCTTTCATCAGAGCTGTCCCTCTTTGCTAGATGAACATCTCTGGCTTCCACGAGTTGGCAGAAATACAGCAAACAATAACAGCAGCTGCACTAGAATAATGTTATTCCGATGCTAAACACCAAACAGCTGGGTGTTGCATTGGTAAGAATGGTTTATAGTTTAGCTTCTTATGAAAATAAAATTCAGTCATTCAGATATAGCATTGTTTTAATATTTAATTTAGATTGTTTATATTATTTGCATTTTGTTAATTTTACATTTCATATAATTTGCTTGAAAATAGTACTTTCTTTGAAATTGCGTATGTACATGTGCAAGCATAAAGATTCCATGGTGCTTTTCTTTTTTTATTAAAAAAAAAATAGGCAAAAACAAATTAAATGTCTGCATTAAAAGCAAATTAAATGTATAAACTGAAATTATTTAAATGGGTTGGGAACTTGCACTGAGATTTCCAAGGCATGCACTACAAGGCCCGCAGTGTGCTATTAATTTTCTGACAATCAGAAAGATCATTTAACAATTAGGTTCCAATCTTCTACTGTATTTCTCTCATCATTGGTAGTGCATACAGTGACTACATCCAGTATTTGTTATATGAAACACATCAATGTTAATGGAGAGAGAAATACAATAACTTCATTTTCCTACAAATAACATTTTTCATGCTCCAGGAAGCGAGCACAAAACTCACATAATACCAACTAAATCAGTGGATTTAGTCTAGATTTTATTATAGTATGAGAGGACAAATTTGACCAGAAGCATCCAGAGCTGCAGAACGTAAAAGGGATGAGATGTGTTGAAAATTACAGCATCCTAAAATAAGTCAGACTGTGCCTCTTCTGGAGCTCTAAGAAGAATGGAGCGTCCTTAAAACCTTTCCTTGAAAATGTCTGTTTTTACTGCTGATAACTGTAAAAGCACACATACCTGTGTGAACTGTGTAACTGCTGTATGGAAGATAGCTTTGTATACAAGTGCTTTTTTATGGGCATGCCTTTTTTCTATTGCAAAATTTAGCATCTTGGAAAACTGAGTTATTGCTGTAAAGTGGTGAAAGTCCTAAATTAAGTGCTGATTATTTGCCTTGGTGTTATGTGACACCATGACAGGAGTTTTAACTATTACATCTTCTCTGTCTGTTGGTACAGGGCACTGGTTCATGCAGTACTCATGTTGGTACTTGAGCATTTTTAGTAAGCACACGGCATGTCCTCTGCAGAAGGAGCAGAGTAGATCTCATAAATTTATACCCTGTCTTAAAAGCGTGTGTGCACTTGGGGGACATGTGAACAAGGATAAACAATCTCTGATGTAGCGCAAAGTTCAACTTTGCAAATTAACTGTGCTTACCAAACTAAGAGAGATGTTGTAGGCTGTTTATTTGCAAAGCACTTTAAGATGTTCTAAAAGATGGTTGAAGTGTACTCAGCGTTAATACTACTTCGGTCCTTCCTTGAAAAAGTGTTTCTCTTTCTGAATACATCTACTTTTCCAGTATGCCTGGGTTCCCTGGCAACCTGTGAAGTGAAGACAAACGTGTGTCCAGGAGACCTTCTACTGAAGGGTGTTACAAAGCTCTTCCACGGGATATGGAGCCCCTTACCACTACCTCATCCTAACACTGAGGACAGGGGAAGGTTCAACACAGATTTGTGAAACATTTGATTCCCTCCTCCACCCACACTGTCCTGCTTATCTCCCAGCCTTTTAGATGATGAGGGAGAGCAGTTGGCAGGGAAGATGTGATCAAAAAGAAAAGGCCGCCAATTCTGGAAAAGCATAAGCCTCCCAGGTAGTCGGTATTCTGTGAGTCTGTGGAGAACTTAGCTTGTCTTATTAATGTCATATAAACATGTCTTATTAATAATGATAGAACCACTCGATACCATCCAAAAAGAACATAAAAAGATCAGCTATGAGAAGAGGTCAGGGCATGGAGAAATCTTTTATGAATACCAACATCTATATAAATGTCTAGACAGGTTTCTTTTTCTCCTCTTTTTTTTTTTTATTTTCAGAGCTTTGTTCTTCACAAACTCAACAGAGGTTTGCAGAAAGCCTGTACTGTTTTTGTTGTCCTGAAGTTGTGGGTTTTGCCCTTGGAACTGACCTGAGTTTCATAGTATCTGCAGAGAGGTTTTCAGCCAGGTATTCAGTGCAGTATGGTTCTGAAAGTTTATCCTCATTTACCCCATGTCTTTGAGCACTGGACTCAGTCCTCTCCTGGGAGCCCTTTCCTTCCTGAAGATCTCACTAACAAAACCTATAGCTTTATTTACCAGCAATTTGCATGCACACACATGCACCTCAAACGTCTACAAAGTAGGCATGGTGGGTTTCTGCAGAGCTTTGCAGATGTGCCTGCAGTGCCAGGTTGGAAATCTGGGTGCTGGAAGTCTCTATGCTTGGTATCAGGAAATTCCAAGCTCATCCTAGAGGTATCTTGCCCTTATTCTAGTGGCTGTCTTCATAAATCTTCTGGGTTGGAAATAGTCACTTCGAAGTTACAGCGTGAGAGCAGGTGGTTCCAGATCATACCATTTTTTTTTCCTTGTTTGAATTATTTGAATATTAAAAAAAAAAAAAAAATGATTTGAAGGCAGCTGTGAAATTTTGAACATGGCTTTTATAAATTGAGTTAAGTTGTGATTACTCACTTTATTTAAAAGCAGAAAAATTGACTGGCTGTTAATGGCCAACTTTTAAAGAGAGGTCTTGATCCTGTGTTAACTTTACATTCCTGGAGGACAATTTCTCATGAAACCAACATAATGTGTTGCTAATGATTATCGAGTCCATTGGCTCCCTGGGAGCCATTAAGCTAGAAGACCATCTGCTGCCATTAGTCCATGCACGCCATTCCTGTGGTTTGACCTGCGGTGATGTGCAGGGAGTTTGGCCATTGTGTGCGAAGCAAGTGTCAAAAGCTGGAGGTTTGGGCAGGTGTGAGCTTGTAGTGTTTGCTCTAGTAAACTCTCGACCACTATTGACGAAGTGCTGAACGTTGTCCAGTCAGACCAGTTCTGAATTTGCAAGCAATCCCCAAACATAGCAAAACCAAAAGAAAGCAACAACAAAAAGTAAACCTAAAAAAAAAAAAAAAAAAAAAGGAAAAAAACTGTAGCTATTTTAACCAGCTTAGTGGGATAAAGTCTATAATCATAGTCAGGAACAAGAAAAAACCTAAAACTAAATCATTTCCTAGACAACAGAAATAACAGGATATATTAGATAGTGCTAGAGTATCATCTTTTAACCAGCCATGGTGTCTTAATCTGTTCCTTTCACTCGATGAACTGCAACATCAGTCTGGACTCACAAAGCCCTGGGTGGCACACAGGACGTTCAGAGGTTAATGCAGTCTGATGCCATAAGGGACTGGTAGGGCACCCAGTGACTTTCTGTAGATCACAGGCTGTAGGATTTTACCCAGTAACTCTGTTGCTTCTTTAACTTCTACGCAGCTGAAATGCTCTTTCCAGAAAGGCAACTAGTCATAATTTGAAAGCTGTGAGATGCGGAGCATGCCCCTCCTTTTGACCCTTTGTTCCACCTCTTAAGTGCCTTCACTGTAAAGAAAGTCACACCCTACAGCTTATTTTCTGCCTTCAGTCTGTGACCATTAATTCTTGTTATTTCTTTGCTGGGTGGAGTTCCTTTGTATCTGTATTTTCGCCTTTTGGTTTTATGGAAACCTTGAAATGTGACTGTTACAAGTCCAGAGGTCTCACAAATACATGCTAGCAAGCTTGCCAGCTTTCATTCTGCATATCAGTTAGTCTAATAAAACACATTATGTCCTCCTATAGACCCTGATAACCTAACCTAAAATCCATTAGAGCTATGGCAGTGCAACACCGCGTTGTGTTCGTATGTCGCATCTTGCACCTGCACTATCATTTTGGGTATGCGTACATTTTGCTTCCCTTATTTCTGTCTGTGAGCTCATGCACTTTGTGGCACTATAGATTATATCGTATAAGAATGACAGTTTTATTTGCTTTTATTGTCCACTGTGGAAGCATTGCGGGTTTGATTCTAAATTAATCTTTATTGTGTTTTTAAATTTCTTCTTATTCCTTGACATAACCTGCTATCTCTCAGACTTAGCTTTGCTGGCTACAATCAATTTATTATTCATAAATTCTCTGTTTTGACAGCAGTAGACTGGATTCAATTACTGCCAAAAGGCCCAGTCATACCAGGCTGTGGTGTTAGAAAATGAATTGTTCAGCGACGCGATCTGTCTTAGTGAACATTAAGTGATGCTTTGATAATTATATAGACATACGTATGCAGCCAAAAAGAGAGAGAAAAAAAGGCTTTGGGAACATTTTTTGTTACCCCCCGTGGAAAGCGGTAGTGAACAGTGGAGGAAAGTAAATTGACAGATTGTTATTAGCTGAGGCATCATGTAAAGTCAGCTATGGCTTACTGCTACAGCTCTGCTGTGCATGCAGCTGGAGGGTGGACAGCAGCCGAAGACTGAAGACTGCAGCAATACAGGGAGCAGTAGACAAAATTAACACCATCATTTAGTTTTATTTGTTACAGTTTTAAGTGAGCTGGAAGACAAAAATGTTTAAAATAAGCCCTCAGAGAGAGCATGTGCCAGAGAATCCCAGAATCTTCATATTTTCCAAATGACAGCACCGTACCTCTTCTTTTATTTTTATGATGAAAAAGGAAAAAGGGAAGACGAGTCCAGGTTATCTTTCAGGCTGACAGGTGTGAGGATCGACTGTAGGAGTTTTGAAGGCTGCACAGGGTGTCTGTCAGAAGGCAGTGAGTTTTGCTGACAGCATCAGATTTACACACCTGCATGGGTGCGCGCATCCTGTACACCCAGACAGTGACTAAATGCTGGTTTCCTTCCTCAGACTATACTCCCCTTCCAGGATAAAAGCAATTTCCTATTGAAATAATACCCTGCAAATACTGTGGGTAAAGAAGCTTTTTTGCCTGAGGGTCTTCATTGAATCTTGTTGAGTGGTTTTCTTTTTTGCTTTCCCTAACCGGAGTTGTGTATGGGATTAAAATAGGTGTAGGAGGAGGCCAGAAGAAAGCTCTGTGCTCATATATTGTGTGGCCAGGTTTATTTGTAGAGCAAGAGTGAAGAAATTTGGTATCTGCTGTCTTTTCCATGTGGAAATAAGCGAGTTCAGGTGCTGAGATCAGCCCCATGGCGATAGCAAGGGATGGATGGATGCTCAGGAGAAGCCAAGTCCCTGTTCCCAGCAGCTCAGCGGAGCTGCGGGAGTTTTAGGAGAACTGCTCTGCAAACGGTGGGATCCATCGTGGGCAAAACTCACTTGGAAATGCAGTTGTTTCCAAATGTCTAAAAATGTGCCAGAAACTGGAGCTCCAGGGAGCTGTATTCTTTTGAAGGTCAAGTCCTAAGCCTTTCAGATAACAATTTCATGTAACGCCTTGAGGAGGAAAACTGACTTTTCATTACTGAGTCAGCTGATTCACCTCACCAGCAGACAGCTCAGAAACTAATAATAATTATGCTCAGCTCTTCTAATAGTATTTTTCATGAGTAGGTACTGAGGCAATGAGGCATTTCAGGAAGTCAATATCATTACGGTTATTTTACACTCAGAGAAACTGAGGCAGAAAGGTGCGTGCAAGGTCATTCTGTAATCCACTGGTAGAGCAGTGGATACAGCCAAACCCTGTGCTCTGTAAGCTCTTTAAACTGTTGACTTCTTGAAATTGCTAGAGAGATTCTGTTTAAAAGCAATTTATCTTTCATGAACACCAGCAAAAACAAAACTGAAGAGTCTAGTAATAACTCTACTCTGCCATGCTTTCTCTCACATGCATTTCTTTTCATTTCTATGTCACTTTTTTGTTTGTTTGTTTTCTTCAGCAGTGTTTAAGGGAAACATTCAGGAAAAAAAAAAAAAAAAAAAAAAGGAAAACATGAAGGAGAAAAATGAAAAACCCCTGCAAGTCATAGACAGGAATTAGAGAAGAAATACTGATGCTGAAGATAATAAAGGTATTGATATTTTCAGGGCAGGAATCCAAAGGTTTTTTGTTTGTTTTTTATCATTAGTCATTCTCAGAAGAGTGCCTAACATACTGCTAAGAAAATAATTCAGAATAGGGTATTGCAGTTTTTCGGTAAGCTTGTCCGTGCACGCTGCTGCATGGAATTACTTTCTGCACACTCATGTGGACATGAGCAAGCACAATCAACTTCGTCTTTATTTTCTATATATTTTTTATGAAAGCAGCCTGTACCGGCCTTCTATACCTGCCCAGCTGTTGAATCTGCATCTTCCTCACTGCATGCTGTCTGCCCCTCTCTGTGACTTTCCTCTGGCACCGATGTTGATGGTATTATAGCTGCTTGCAACATTGCCGGAGCATTTTGCAAGGAGCAAGAAGCTGCATAGCACATGGGCTTCTGGCCTGCCATATACTTTGTGAGTAGCTTTTTGGTTTGTCTTTTCTGAGTAGTCGGGTCACTTTAGGCTTTCTTTGATACCTTCTGTTACCTGTGCTACAGTTTGTAGCTGTACTGAATGACACATCAGTTGTTTTTATTCATGTAATGTGTTCCACCCATTAAAATATTTTTCAGGGAAAAAAATCAATTAATATCAACACCAAGCTCTTCCTAGAATCATATCATAAAATTCTACTATAACTATCTTAACCTGGTGGCAAAAAAAAAAAAAAAAAAAAAAAAAAAAAAAAAAAAAAATATTTTCCTCGCAAATGTTTCTTGTAATGGAAAAGAAAATGGAGGAGAAAAAAGTAGAAACAAATCACCCTGCTGTATATTTCCTGTATAAACTACTGTTCTGTGAGACAGCAGTGGGTGTTTCAAACCCCAATGTTTCTCCTTGTAACTGATTAATCTTAGTCTCTAGTACAGCAGGAGTTGCATTAATTGACACTCTTGTTACTTTTTTCCCCATTCTTATGATAGCTTGACTCCAATATAAATAGGATGTTTCTGCATTTCATTTTTTGGTTACCTGGTCTAACAGACATTTGAAATTCTCCATGCATAGTTTGGCATCTGACTGCATCCCTTCATTTTAAACTGATTATCCTCTACTTCAAACAGTGAGTTCTCCAACAAATAAAATGGTTCCTGGAGAAGCTAAATGGAATGTGAGGGGAACTGAAAATGTTGCCAAAAAAAATACCAAAGTATTTCCTTAAGTCATGCCATCACTGGTAAAACTCTAGAAAAGGAAGATCCACACTTTCCTTTTGGGGTTGGAACAGGGAGATTGTGTCTGCATGCGTGGATAGACAAAAGGACATTTACAATGGACCAAATCGGGCTGACGCATGCCAAATAATTGTGCTAATTGTGAGCTTTGGATGCGCAGTAATGATTTGGAATCTATCTACTGACCTTCCAGTACCACAGCCTAGTGCTCGCTAGGTACCACAGGTAATCATTGATGGCTTTTATTTTTTTTCAGTGGCTTTCAGTCTTGAGCATTAGAGACAGGGAACTTGCCATCTGCTTTTCATTAAAACAATACATCCTCTCCCGAGATATGGAAAAACATTCAGCCCAAAGCTCAATTCTATAAGGGCTGAATGTTTCAGGAGGTCTTCACATGCCACTAGATCTGTCTTTAGTATCCCAGTAGGAGAACTACTTTTGCAAGCTCAACTTTCCCTCTCCCATGCTTTAGCACACTGGAACGCTACTTTCCCTGCTGCAGCTGCCACTTCCTTTTGTATGCTCAGTTGTAATCCAAATTTCATGCTGTCTTTGGTCATCCACTTTACTTCCTACCAAAGCAGTTTCTCAGACTTTCTGATAAGGAAATCATCATCAGCTTAAAGTTGATTGCAACATCTGCACTCCCCCTTCCTCCCTTTCCCCATCGATGACACCATCAAGTCTGGCTCCACTGATAGTGAAGAATAAAAAGAAACCAGCAAGAATGGATATTGCTATCAGAAAAAAATTACATGCAGCACATATCCAAGTTAAAATATTGCAGTCTATAAGATTTGGAAAACATTCATGGAGCTCATCAAAAGCAATGAATTAAATATGCTAGATCAACAGTGATTTATTATCTACCTGATCCATAGCTAATGTAATCAATATATTTATGATCCAAACTGTAAAGTGTCTAAATTATAAAATGTGCATTCTGTGGTATCCTACTCCAGCAGCAGGCTAAATAACCACTGGCTACATCAACTCAACATGGTAATTTAACATCTTTTGTCCCATTGATTAATGGCTTTTTTTCATTGGATGTATATATAATTTGCTGTATTTTATTGTTCTCTCTCTCTCTCTCACTCTCTCCCTCTCTTAGTGAATACTTCGTGCCTTGTGGTTTGCAGTGTCCTGCAGAAAAAGAACATGTTTGATGTGTTTAGGTCTTGAAGGGTGAGAAAAGGTGTAGCATTTCTTTATATCATGATAAATTTGCTAATAAATAATAATATTTTCTGTGTGTCATGCATGAAGCAGTTAATGCAGTCTCCGAGCAAACTCTGGTACTCTTTCTCCCTCCGTATCTATAGTGCAAGTTAAAACCTGTAAAATACCTGCATGGAAAAGGAGTGCAGTGCCTACAATGCGATGGAGAAGTGCCCATCAATAGGGTTTTTCTCCAGGAGGTAGTTAATGGGGTTTTGCAAGTTAAAGGAGCACATGCGTCAGGCTATGTCTGCTAATTGCCATCAAATTGTCAAACTGTTGCCAACCTGCCATGGTACAGAGCTATTCTTGCTAATTGTTTTTCACTAACTCTACCTCCCAAAGCCCCCTTAATGCCATGCTGCAAGGCTTTTTCTTAGATTTTATTTGAGAAAAACATGTTTTCACAATATCTTCACATGAGCTCTTTCAAGGTATCTTTCTAATTGTGTTCAAAAGTACCCAAAACTACTTTTTGTTCTTTGTTGTTTTTTTTTTAATCTTCAAAGCAATTTATAACACTAGCTGGTAAGTATTATGTTACAGTTAATACATCAACACATAATTTTGTGGTCTGAAATAGGACTGGTAGGTCATCCATCTGTGTCACGTGTCAGGAACTGTTTTCCTGGTCTCTTCTTCTATTGCCTTTTTGCTTTACCAAACTAAAAGACATAACTTTGTAGTGAGTCTTCAAAGCGATATTGGATGGCTTTCTCCTTTCTCCATTTCTTTGTAGGGTTTTGGAATAGTTATTTTTTAACCAGATCACTTGGTAGAAACACTGGCTAAAGAAGTCTGCATTTTTTCAATTTTACATAAACTCAGTTCTGTCCCTTCAGACATTTGCTGAAGATTGTTAATATTACCTTACGTATGAAAATTAGGCAATGGCAAGATTGCAAAGTAATCAGAGGGAGCAGTGCATCTGAGCAGCATTTCTCATTCATGTCTTTGCAGGCCATTAGATGTGCAGCTCTCATCAGTCACATGAGAAAACTCTAAAGGCACCTGATGATTAAAGCCACCTTTCCAAAGATATCCTCTAAAAAAATACACACAGCAATTAGCTTAGTAAATCGTCTTCCATCCGGAAATGTATTAATTTCCTCTGAATTATTTAAAGGGACTTCTTTTTAGTTTATAAAGCTAAAGATTTGTTGGTGATATTACACTCTGTGTCCTCAGACTCTAAATTAAGGATAAAATTAAAGACATAAAGCCCATGATGAAATGTGGACAACTGCCAGTTATAGCTGCAAACAGTTTTTACAAATGGAGGTAAACCAGTGCCCCCACCACTCTGTCAGCCTGGAGCAATTTACAGTGACCCCTACTCAAATCTCTATTTAAATCAATAATCTGATGCTCTTGAAATAAGGACCTTTGAAAGAAGAACACTGGCTACCCTCTTTAATTACCATCTTTAAAACTGCCAAATTTCAGCTTCTATAGTCTTTTATTAAACTGTTCTGTGCTACAGGATCATTATAAAAATTTCTGTAAGCCACCCTGAAGCCTTTAGCTTGAAAAATACAAAGGAGTATAAACAAGAAGGTTCAGTTATAAGCACAAAGCTGATACGAGAAGTGAGAGCTTGAGAACAAATTCCTGGGAAGCAGATGGAGCTTGTACTGCTCCTCTTCTAAAACCTCAGTTCTCAGCAGGTCTTACGGTCTGCTAACTCCCCACATTTGAAGGGCAGATGCTCTTGGCCCTCTAGAAAATACAGGCACTGGTAGTGAAGGAGCAGCCATTATAACAGATACTATTTTATATGTAGACATGTATTTTGTATTTCTTATTATCATTTTTTTTGCTGTGCTAAGGGAGCAAACGAAATGGATTTGGTAGCCAGTTATCTTGTCCTGGACTCATGCTTGTTCCTACTGTTGCCTTACACATGTTTCTCTTCTATCTGATGAAAAGTGTTATACTCATTTTTATTTCCATATTATGCTAAGAATTAAACTTTGAGAACAGCGGCTGGTTGCATTCACTAGGAACTGAATTCTTTAACTATAAAATTATGTACTATTTATTCATGAAAATGGATCAATTAAAGTCAAGGGGACTGCTCACATGAGTAAATGCTAATTAACAAAACTGATGCTCTAATGAAGAGGACATGGTAACATTGCAGATAGATCCTGAATATTAAACATACTTTTCTCAGCAGCAGAAGAGGTGTTTACTCTATAGCATATAAGCAGTTTATTAAATTCCTGGTTGTAAATAAATGCTTTGGTTTGGCTTTTTAATTGGTAAATGTTCTGTACTTTCAGACTGAAGTGCTGTCTTGTGAAGGTAGGCTGCATACATCCTAAGTGTGCTCTTAAGTCAGTGCTGATGGGTACTTTGGTGGTACAAAGACCACTGTTGTCATTGATTCATCCAACTATATCAGCTTGTGATGTTGCCATCATGGGCAGGTGGCTCTTGTGCAGTAAGAATTTAAGATATTTCTTGCCTAGCTGAAGAAAAAAAACCTGCCTTCTCTTTCCCTCTGAAAAAAATAAAATTAAAAAAAAGCTCAAAAAGCCTAATAATATAAAGAAGAGGCATCCATTATCACATCTAAGTCAATGGGAGAGAGCCTTCAGAACAGTCTGGTAGCTGGGTTTTCGCATCAATTTATTTTCCTATTCATGGAAATTCTACTTTCATCAGCAAGTGAACTTGGTGCTAATTAATTAAATATGAACTATTGATTAATGTACGAAGAACAGTAAAAGCTGTGGCTATAGGATTGCTCTATTTTCAGAGACTTTTCTGTATTTTAACTAATATCTTAATGTTTCATGGTTCAGATCTAAATTAGGAGAAATAAACAACCAAGGGAAATGAGAGGTAGTCCCAGCAATGTGTTGTTGTGGCAGGGCTGTTCCTCTAGTGTCTGTAGTGTCTCCTCTACTCCTGCTTTCTACTTCTCTGTTGCCTTTATATGCTTTTACTTTTTTTTTCCACATTTTTTACTAAAAAAAAAAAAAAAAAAAAAGGCACCCAGCAACTCTTGTTGACTGAAATGCCTTCCTATGTGTTGTTGACACCCCCTAAATCCAGCCTTGTCCATCTGACTTAAAGCTTAGGTGAAAATGTAAGCACAAAACCAAGCTGATTGAAGTGCCTGGGCATGCCTCTGGCTTAGAAGTCTTTCACACACATGTGGCAGGAGAGCTGAGAAATGTTAGATAAGGATGTTCAGATGTGACAGATCCTGAAAATTGGAATCCTGGAAAGAAATTTTCTCCATCTATACTTTAAACAATGGATTTTTTGTAAAGGACAGGTAACTTTGAGATAGTCTGGGCATATATTAGTAGGGCATCATATCCATGGAGAATGTGACATACCGTTACTGAGGAGCTTCCAATAAAATGTTTCATGTTGCTTCTCACACAAGTATCTTGTTATTTCTGATTTATAAAATAACTTTTGTATGTTACCACAGTTCTATTATAGCCTTAGCACTGAACAGCGTGACAAAATGGACCATAATTAAATAAATTGTGTCGGGGGGAAAAAAAAAAAAGCAAAGGACAAAAAAATGTTAGCCTTCAAAAGCTTTTTTTTTTTTTCAGTTGGTATCATCTTTGTGAAAGTTTTGTCTTTGCATTTTCACAAGAAAGTAAGTACAGTAACGGTACAATATCAGGCAAAATCAAGCTTTCCTGTTGCGTGTGTGGTTGACATCTCCATTTTTGCAAGCCCATTCCCATGGTGTTCAAAACAGCGAACAGATATGATTCCCTTGCTTACATTAATTCATTAATTTCATCACACAAGGTTTTTTTAGGGAAGGTCTTTGAGACTGAAGTGATGGAAAGGCGTCAAGACTTGCTGAATGTGAGATTAAAATTTAATAGCAAACAAATGATTAAATCATTTATGGGGTCTGATTTGGCTCAACCATGAAGAATGCATCTCTTTTGTAGGTGGGCTGGAGTGTTATCAACCCCCCACAACATCTGTCACTTGTGCATAAGTATATGGCAGTGAGTATTCACTAACAAGGGCTCTGTGCATGTTTGTCACTTGATCCCATCCTCATCTGTTGCTAAGACCTAATGTACTAAATTTGATGTATTTTCATTCTCCATGCAGATATTACTAATGCAGGTCTCCACTGTAACTTCTGATTTTTCCAGTACTAATCACCAGAAAGCTTTATATCTCTCTACAAACCAATCCCATTCTAGCACTCTCAGGACACAATAACTTTCGGTCAAAAAGGATACGTCTAGATTGGAGCACGGTTTTCCAAGGTAATGCGTTGTGATACTTGGTTGGTGTTGGTTTGCATGGCAGAGTGCATTTGATGCTCTGTCACGTAGCTTCCTACATCCCCGTGGCCATGGCAGTGGGGTTGGAACTAGGTGATCTTTAAGGTCTCTTCCATCTCAAACCAGTCTGTGATTCAGTTTTTCAGATCTTCTTAAGCATGAGAGATGAGCAGGGGATACCAGGCGTGTGATGAACACCGAAGCGTTGGCGGGTTAGCTTGGAGGGCACTGCGGTGCTAATTAAGATCTCTGACATGTCTTAATCACCTTTGCTCTGCTTGCACATGTTGGGCGAGGGGGCGCGTCAGGTACGGTCAGGACTGATGAGTCGTTATATGACATTAAATATCAGTTCGTTAACACAAAATGGCATTGGAAGAACTTGCAGAAAGAATGATTTGTAAGTTAAGTTAGTGAATGAACTAAGGGTGCAGGGTCTAACCCATGTTTTATTGAAGTCAAAGGAATCTGGAGGTTCTTATTATGCTTAAAGAAATGAAAATTAGGTCATTACTAATCACTGGACAGTGACAGTGGTGTCTGGATTTCTGATGATCATGTTCTTTGTGTCTTACAGAAAAATATGCATGCCTTTTTTTCAAGGAACTCTCAATAGCAGATGAACTTTTTATGTATTTCACAACATTTTTTCAGGATTGAAATGTGGACTTATTTCACTTTCTGGGAATGCACTGTCTAACAGAAGTATCTTCTTCCATTTTTCATGATTTTTGCAATAGCATTTATAAAAAATATATATATATTTAAACACAACACACTGAAAACATTTGTTCATGCCTGCTGGACAGATTCCAACTTGTGTAATTAAATCTTGCAGCCTGTTACCTAAATACTTCCCACAGTTTCTACTTAGTGCAGTCTCCTTAGTTTCTGGCCTCAACTATTTTTACTGTTGCTTTGCAGCACAGCACAGCTGCCACGTTGTATCACAGGGATGGCTGCATTTCTTTGGGAAAAATGACTTTCATATATAAATAATTGTTAAAGTGCTTTGGAAATCTCCCTGGGGTGAAGAACACCATTGAAAAATAATAAGTCTTACAAATACATTATTAATATTGATCCCATTGCTGATCACATTCAAAACCAGTGACAGGGAGAAGGTTTATCTTGCAGCGAGCATTATACTTCGGGACTAGGAAACCTCAGTGTGATTTCAGACTCTACCCCAACCTTCTGCTTGTGATTGGATTGGCATGCGTCCCTTGGTGCCTCACCTGCCCCTCAAACTTCCTTGCTTTGTGGTTTGTTTAATATTTATCTTTATGCTCTTCAGAACAAGGGTTTGTGCTCGCATGAGTGCCACATTCTCTCTTTCTGCTGTTGAGGTGAAATCCATGAGGTAGGGCTGGAGTGGGCAGCCAGAAAGTCCTGATGTGTGGGTTCAAGTAAATGCTGCCTTCTCATCACTACCCTTTACAAGTAGACATAGATATTTTTGTAAATTAAAAACAATAAAGTATTGTTTCTATTTTCACTCTTTCATGCGAGGGATCCTCCAGAAGACTTCTGTTCTGACTTGATTCTCTGTTGTGCAGTGTTGGCATTTAAGCTTCATCCACTGTCAACTTTTTTATGCTTCTTTGCCCCTTATCTATTCTTTTGTAACCTTGGAGAGCAATTTGTAATGCACGTGAATGTGTAGCAAATACATGGTGCTGATTCCTGTAAAGTAGAACAGTTACTTATAGCTGTCCTTTAGTTTGAGTGAAGTCCTTCACTTTATGCTCAAATTAACCAATGTTCCAACTGAATTTGATGTTATCTCTCTTTTATTGATGTGAATTATTTATAGCAGAACTGTTGAATCATCAAAATGCGATTCCGGAGACTATTATTTATACTAAGATATTAATCCCATGTTCCTATTAAGATTTATCCCTCTGTTCCTCATTCTGGATTCCTGAATTAAATTTAATTATTCCATCTTTCTTTTTTGTAGGCTAAGTGCAGCTAGGTTGGCATAGAAGAAGTATTAAATTGTGGGTGGCTGTGTTGAGGTCAGCCACAAAAATCTGTCCTTTGTGCTTATCTGTAGGTGTGGATTTGAATTTGTATCACAACCAAAGGTACTCACCGTCTACTCCAGGGTTAAAGATAAACCTGTTTTATACATGGTGTATTTCTGCACGTGTGGACACAATACTTGGATTTTTCCAGATAGAGACTATTATATATGTTCTCTCTAAAGGTCATGAGAAATGACTTTTAAGCTGTTGCTGTTTCCTGTGTAATCAAGTTTACACTGGGACCTGGGGAAGAAAGGGTTGTCCGGTCAAACAAATGTGCAAAAGCTGCCTAATGCAGAAAATCCTTAGCCTGAGTAACAGATACCACATTTCCCTGCACTGCTCCTTCCCCAGTCAAACAGTAATGAGAGAAGTGATACCCAAGCTAGCAGTGAACCTCCAGCAATTCAGCTTTCTTTGCATATTCGCTGCGGTGTGGGGCTTTCCACCTGAGACCTGCAGAATGGTGTTTATTGATGGATGCAGCTTGGTCAGGGAGCTGCTCCCTCCCCAAAGATGAGAGAACCTAGGTGGTAGAGTGAGCATAGCCCAGCAGTTTTGCTGCTCATGGGGATGCTTCTTCCTGAACTGCCTGCCTGTGCCTCTTTTTTCTGTTGCTATCCTCCGTCTGCAGGATAAAACTTTGAGATAGGTGCAGGTGGCAGCTTCTCTCTCCAGCACACAGTTCCATGGTTATTTTACAAGTAGCTCCTTGGAACATGTGTTTCCCTTCTCCCTTCTGTTTTTCTCTTGCTCTGCACCAAGGAAAAATATGCCGTTGGGTCTGGTGTGCAGAAATCCGTGTGCAGCCTGGAGGTAGCATCCACAGCCCACGTTGCACCGGCTGAGGGAGAGGGTGTTGGAAGCCGTGCCTGGGGCAGAAACATGGGCTGAGCGTGTTTCGGGAAATCCCAGCAGCCGGGAGGAGCTATGTTTGGTGAATGAGCTTAAGCACTCTGAGACTGTTGCAAAGGCAAGCACCCAACTGCTTCTCTGTCTGGTAGCCCAGATGATTCTGCAACTTGAAGATGAAAAGTGGCTACTTCTGTTTTCCTGCCTTGTCTTCCCATGGGCAGAGGCCAACAGGAGTGAGGATGCAGGTCTGGGATTTTTCTCCCTCGCTTTGGGAAGGAAGAGTAATGAGACACAAATTAACAACTATTAACAGATAAATCAGGAATCCATTAGGAGGTGATGCACCTTCCCAGCCCCACCTTCTGCAGCCTGGGCCCAGCTGCTCAGCACCATTGTGTGCTGCTGTTATCCATGCCGTCCCCATATATTAGCACCATTCCTCTGTGCCTGCCCTGCTCCTTTGCACTCAGAGGTTTCACGGGGCTGCAGGTGATAGCGTGATCAACTTTCATTTGTGCTAAGAGAACTAAACTCATCTTCCTGTGGGGTGGCAGGATTAAACAGCTTCTGATACCATTCAATGGAATAATAGTAGTGTCAGCCAATAAAGTGCAGCCCATTTAAAATCACTCCTAATTATTTAAAGGAGGAAGAATGTTACCCAGAAGGACTGTTTCTGCATTTTTTAAAGATTTTTCTACAATGTTTTTCCCTGAGTGATGTGCTAGATGCAAACCCGTGATCTAGAAATCATTGTTATCTTCTCAGAGATAAATGGCAGTTCTGCTACGTTTTTGTGTAAGTACAAGTATTCAGGTGTGGGGTACAGTGCTGCTGGAGTGACAGATTCCCTGCACTTGAGGAAAACAGAGATGTGATCATTTCAATAATTACAGAGAATATGCAGCTAGTCATATCCGTTCTTTCTGAAGACCTTAGCTGACCATTTGAAGCATTATGCACCATTCACATAACCATTACTGCTGTCAGCAGCACTTCCTTAATTTACGATTCTGGTAGTTAGGTTTGTGGCTTTGTGTTTTGCTTTTTTTTTTTTTTTTTCTAATTTGAGATCCAGGGTACAGCTTGTTTGCATTGTGGTATGCAAATAAGAATAATATTTAAAACATATATTACTTTACATATTCAAAACACTGGCAGCATTTGCAGTCATTCTCACAACACCCTTGTGAAGTAGGTAAATACTGTAATTATTACTTTGATACAGTTTTGCATGGGAGATAATATATTGCAGTATTACCAGATGCAGCCTTTTCAAAAACAAACATCAGACCTCCAAAACCAAGAGTGACAAGAAGAGACCTGACACATTTAACGTTGTTTATATTTGTATCCTCGTTTTTGAGCTATCAAAGGGGGGATGACTTTTTCAAGTTTTCTTGACAGCAAGGAATACTAAAAAACACTCTGCTTGTAATGAGCAATTAAATGATGTCACGTTTCCTGGGGCTGGAGTCCCTCAAGAAGTTAACAGCATTTCATGAGACTTAAAGGCAGGGACTCCATCCGGAGCCCATGAAGCTGGTAGAGATCCTGTCATCAAACTCAGTGGGATTTGTGTAAAACCCTATCTCCTGGGTAGAGTTGACAAATTTCATGGGCTGGTCATGGTAAAAATATCAGATTTCATGGTTTGCCCGAGATTAATAGAAGAATCGTACTAATACAATGTGTAATTACTGAAGATGAAAATTTCTGGGGAAAAAAGTAAGAGAAAAGTGATTATCTTTCTCCATGCCGCAGTGCTGTGTGCATGCCTCCCGCTGGCCCCGTGCTCTCCGTCTGCTCTTCGGTCGTGATGGTCTGGCTGTGTGAGGTGCTGAGTGAGGAGGCTGCAACCACAGCCCCAGAGGTTCTTCGTCTCCACATAGCTGACAAATCTGTCAATGTGAACTGTTTTCAGGTGGAGAGGATGAATCGTACTGGAAGTGACATGCCTATTGGGTGGGAATTAAGTTAACAAATGTGCAATACAGACTGTGATGTGATGTTTGCAAAAAGCATCTGCGGGCTGGAGTGGCAGCTCTTGAACTTTGCCATGGCTGCTCAGCTTGGGATGCTCTGAGCCAGGTTGCCTCATTTTTATCAAAGGAAAGATAACTGTGTTGCAGAAATTACACTAAGATACCTAACAAAAGATGGGGAATTTGGCAGTGTTAGCCTTGCATTCCTCTAAGTGGACTTGCATTTCTACCAGGGAAAAATAAATGAAACAACTGCCCCATTTATGCACCACTGTCGGGAAGCGAGTGCCCACAAAAGGAGACCAGACATCCTGTAATCTGCAGTGCATAGGAACTCTTCATTAAAAGAAAAAGAAAGATGCTTATCCATGATGTTGCCCTCCTGTATTTATAGGGTTATGAATGCATATATCCAGTCATTGGTACTAATGAGCTTATCAGAGTCTTTAAAGTGTTTTCCAAATTAACTAGACAGAGCTTACCAGGCTGTCCTTGAGGCAGCTTTTTTCTTTTCTTTTTTCCCTTTGTGTGTGTGTGTGTGTGTGTGTGTGTGTGTGTGTGAAATAGATGATTATATTTCTCTCTCTAAGGGATTTACGTGATCTCCAATACTGAGTACCGATCTTCAGTACATCTCCAGGAATATAGATGGCACAGAGAGGAAATGACTGATTGGAAGAGTGGGGAATTGAGACCTACTCTGATATCCTGAATCCTAAGCGAGCATCCAGCCTACTGCAGTCATCGCTGTCTCATAATATTCATGGGGCTATATTCATAGGCAGATGGGCCTTCCCTCCTGTGCAACACTCTAAAAGTAATTTAAGCTTATGAAACAAAACAAGTATTCCACAATTATTAAGAGTTTGTCATCTACTTTTTGTAATTCCCCCCCCATGGTAGTGAAGGATTTCAGCAGCCCTACAGAACTGCAGCAATTTGAAGCTTGCAACACTTTTTATGTCAGTTTTAGCAGATTTAGTCTTTTACTTCTCTAATACTTGATACCACAAATGGTAAGTGCACATTTTTACAGATTTAGTTCATCTGTAAGATCAGTAAACAAAAAAATGTTTTATACCGAAAGGTCTTTCAGCTCCATCTACAGCAGAGAATGTAATTATACCCATATCATTGATCAGGGACTCCTCCCATCCCTACAGCCTATATAGAATCAGGATTTAGTATTTAAACTATATTTAAGTAACTGAGGTATTAGACAAAGGAAATCATGCAGTAACTGGATTGCCATTCTACTTTTAGCTCAGCATGCTTATTGAATAAGGGCCAAACGTACTCGTTTCCTGGCGTTTCCTTTATTGTAAGCTGAGCAGCAGTGAATAGCTGTGTGCAGTTGGAGGTTTCTAGCATTTCACTTCACTGAATTCTCTGTTCCCTGTTGTCTCATACAGACTGTCAACCATTTGTATTTCTGGGTTGGAACTAATCAGACCCATCTGGTCTTGCTGACAGTGCGAGCCAGGAGAATAGCTCTGTATCCTGATACAAGATTCTGGGACTTGGGACACTGAGAAATTTACTGCCTCGCCTGGTCCTGTTTTTTAATAAACCAAACAGTGCCATAATGCAAATGATTTTCTCCTTTGTTTTTTAATCAAAGAAAGCAATTATCTCTCAAAGCACAAATACTCAAATGCTAAGCAATCTATAGATTAAAGCATTTCCTTCTTGCATAAACTGTAAGTTGTTCTTTGCATTCATACTAGATGGAGAACTTGGTGCTGGAATGAGTCTTTCAGCCACAGAATACATTAGAAAGCAGACAAAGAATAATGATTGTCTTTTCAGTGTTTCTTAATACCAGTTTGTAAATGAAGGTTGGTAGTGTAAGAGTGCCTGTCTAGCATGTGCTGGAGAGAGCATCCAGGCAGCTCCTGCATTACTGAAAGAATGCCAAATCAAAGGCAAAGCGAGGTGCTAATGTTGCATATTGTATGAAGTGTGCGTACCTGTGAGTATTTGAATTATGTGTTCATTGTACATTAGAGGGAAAATTCAAGGCAAATCAAAGTTTGTATTGATTTTGGGACCCGGGGAGGGGTTGGGGAGGATTATCTGAATAATTCTATTATTCACCTTTCTGTTGGAAAATTAAAGTGGATAGTGCAAAGAGCACTACTGAGAGAGATAAATGAGCTGCTTCATTTCAGAATGAACTCTCTTCTCAGAAAACTGTTGATATTGTTTGCCTAAACTCCTTATGTACTTAGCAGAGTTATCTGCATAAAATATCCTCTAAATTCAAGAATGACTTCTATCAGCCCTATAATGATATCAGGGGATGATTGTGTTCCGATTTTATTTCAGTGGGTGTACACAAATACTCCCATTGTATAAGATTATTAAGTTGCAAAGGGTGCATTTGGTGATTATTTAGGACAGAATCCATTTCAGCAGCTCCAAACCTTGCAAGCTTGTTCAGAGCATGAAAATAAAGCTGTAAGATGAAAAGAGACATTTTTGTCCTTTGAGCAAACTGAAGAAGGTAAGATTCTGTAACTGAACTTCTGCTGGCACTTTTGCAAATGTAGTGGCAAAGATGCCTAATTCTCTATAGCCAGATAGTTATACAAACCGGGAGCTGGAAATGCTGGGCTGGGCTGTGTTGTAAGGCTTAGGGGCTGTACTTAGAAATGTGGGAGCCAGGTCACAGCTTGTGGGGTCTGGAGGTGCATTTGTTTCCCTTCTCCATCATGTCTCTGCATCATCTACTCCATCACGAAACTGCCATGCAGTTTCAATGTGGGTTTTGTACCAGTAAATTTAGTTTGGTAGCGTTGGTCCTTTATATTGATAGACTTGAGAAAAGGGATAGTTAAAAGGTCCAAAGTCACAGTCACCAACAGACAGAAAAACATGCCTAGCTGAGGAGGGGAGGAAAAGGCAGGAGGAGTAGGGAATTAAACTAAACAAAAACCTCAAGATGTCATGCTGCACAGCAAAACTCAGAGGCAGAAAGGGTAACTGAGGAAGAGCACGCTCTGGAAATCTGGCACGGAAAGAAAAAACAAGAGCACCATCACAGCTACAGAACTACCTTACAAGGAATTTCTCAGCCTTTCTGCTCCTACCCCAAAATCTGTTAGGGAATGTGAAGAATATTTGTTCGTGCTGTAGGAAGGGGTGAAAAGAAGGTGTTATATGGGTGAACAACAGTGCTGGTGGAAGCAGGGTGCTGAAGGAAGAACTCAGGTTTCTGTAAAAGCTTTTTGGCAAGACCTTGTCGCTAAAGATTTTCGGTTTATGTGAATGTATCCCAATTTCCTCAATGTACAGAGGAAGAAGGTGCTGGAAAAAAAACTCAAAATACTTTTGAGCATCTCACAGGTTTTTCACTTTGCTTTTTGAGACCTGTCTCAAATAAGCTTCTGCCTGAGTCAATAGAAATTTGCTTTAGTCCTAATGCTATAAAAACTGAGTAAGCACTTCGAGATTTGCCCCATTGATTTTGCCAAGTTTTGGTCGAGTGAGAACTTAATAAAGATTTTGGATTGTGAAGATAAAGAACTGACTTTTGACATCACGATTCAATTTCTAGCCAGCCATTTTACGGATTAGCTGCCATCGAGTTCAGCGGCAGCGTGTCAGTGCAGGGCCTGAGTCGGGATGCAGCCTCCGTCCGCTGCCGAGCAGCCGTGTCAGCCCCCCGAGGCGGCCTGGCCTTCGAGCGGGGGTTCCCAAGCTTCATGAGGAAACAAGCAGTGTTTCTGAGCTGAGTTTGCTCATGGAGCAGGGGCCGTGCCGGCTGCATGTTTTTAAACGGAGCCGCAGCAGAGGGGAGAGGTATGGGGAATGTTTGGTCCGTAGAGGGGAAGAGGATTTTTATGGGCCATGAGGCAACTCCCCACACTGCTCTGCACCCCCAACAGCCAAACTGAGCCGTGCTTAGGGACCGATGGGCCAAGAGCGTTTCATTTCTCTGTAACCCAAGCCGAGCGCTGCGACTTCAAATGGATTGAGTAGCCCACCGGTTTCTTACTCATGGTTGGAGGCCGCCCCACCTGGAAGTGGACCCAAGTGGGGTCCCTGGGGGCTGCGGATCACAGCAGGGCAGCTGGCTGCTGTGACAGTGCCTGGGTGCCTCACAGAGGTGCTGCTTTGCCTCAGCAATGCCGTGTTTCGCTCCCACACCCCACAGTGTGTTGCACGGGTCTGTAATCTGCCTGGCCAGCCTTCCCCCAACTGTGGGAGCAGCAAGGAGGCAGATGCTAGAGCAGACATCCAGGGGCTCGTCCTCATGCTGTAAATATCCCTCCCTCCTTCAAAGGCAGAAATCAGACTGTTTTCATATGGCTTCCAGACTTGCTGTCATCATTATTTTTCCTTTTCTATTATTTTCTTTCATGTCTTTTTTGAATCATTTATTTCTACCCATTTGAGCATATTCTTGATGTATCCAGGAAAGATCTGATGCCCATCTGAGTTTTGTGGGATAGCACATAACATTCATCCAAGTTCTTATATATAGAAAGTACATTTGGGAAGGTGGGAAGATCTCTAATTTTTGTGGGGGCACGTTTGGTGTTTTTTTTGGTTTTTTTTTGAAAGCAAGGCTGCATGGCTTATGGTAGAGTCTAATAAACCAGCAAAAATTTATTTAAAAACATGAATTTTATTTTTGAGTTACGTAAGCACAGAATAGTCTCTTAAACATTTTAAATCAATTTTCTTTGCACTCTTAGAATTCAAAAACCACGAAATGGATTTCTTTCAAGTTTTTTGTATGCCAAGGTTCAGCCCAGAGGGACTTTTTTTTCCCTATGGCTTAGAATAGGGTTTTGTAATGAAAAGCCTTGACAGATCCTTTACTATACTGTCACTAGGTACAATGCTCTAATATATACTGTGAGATTAATTCATACTTCATCAAGTATCTTTAACAGAATAAAAGAAGCATTTTAAAGCTATTAGTCGAAAGCTCTGTTAATTTGGTTAAACCCAACGTTAAGAGAATAAACCTTTATTTGTTTCAGTAATTCACTCTAGCAAGAGCATGTAAGAAAGCTGTGACATAGGGAGCTTTGGCCTTTCAAAAGGTTAAATATTTCAGTACTCTATTCCTTTCAAAAGTTGATTCCTTTTGAAAACATTGCTCCTCTGTTAGATTCTCAGAATAATAAAAAATGTGCTGAATTTCTTTGTGGAGCATGCCCCTTTTCCCCAATTTCTTCCTTAAAATAATAGGGCATGACCTTTACATATGTCTATTTTAAACCCTGACAGTCTTTCTCACTCAGTGAGTGTGGCACTAGAGCATAACCATTCAGAAATGCAGCAAACAGGGTAGAAAGAGCATGTTGTGCACCTCACTAAAGGGCGAATTCAGCTGACACAGCAGAATGGACTGCCATGTCCAAAGCAACAAAATACAGCTTGCAAAATACATACAGTGACTTCTCAAGTTTTTCTTTCATTTGTTTTCACCTGCACACGTGGGATTGCTGCTTTGTATTGCATGTTGGATTATTGAAGAATTTTAAAATGTTTTTTTTATTAGGAAGCTCGTTTTATGTATATGTGCATTATAAGTATTGTGTTTTCATTTATGCACACACACAAACGTGCATGTATACCAGTATATGTGCATGTCAGTAGGTTTGGTTTTGTGCCTTTGCATTACGTGTTTAAAGTACCTAGTACTGGCCCTGGCAGTGGTAAGATGCAGTTAATAGCAGGACCTTTGATCTTCTCCAGTGTATTGAATCTTACGGGACATAAAGCTTGATAAGATTTGTGAGATACCTGATTACTTCAGTAAGAAGGATGGGCAGAGTATGATTAGTAAAGACTATAAGCCTTCATTCTTTGGAGCAATCTCCAATTAAGGGAGTAATGAGCAACATCCTTGTGCTGATGATGTCTTCCGTAAGTGGCAGCGGGGAGGTTGTTAGATGGGTTCTGCAGCGCGGGGTGGGCTGCAGCTGGGGGGAGGTTCTGGGCCATTGGCCTCATCTCCAACAGCAATTTCCATCTTACAGTTCACATGGTGGACTCGAACATTAATCGCATTAACATTGATGTAGAATAACTTCATATACAGTTATTTCAGCTTTACCCAAACCAGAATCTAGTCCACACTCAGTGAAACAGGAGCACATGTGCGAAATACTGTGTGCCGTATCCTTTGTGTCACCGACATGTTACAGCCATTGGGCACTGAAGTGATTAAATATGCACTGAATTGATCTTTAAATTTTTATGGGTGCTGTAAAAAACGGAGTCCTTTTCCCTAGTTTCTGCTAGGATAGCTGTAGACCATGCATGTCTCATCCCTGTTACACATCTGCAGTGACTTTGAAAGTGGAAGCTATAATATTATGTAATCTTGTCTTGAAGGCCAATATTAGCTAATTTAACCAGATATAATCTACCCCAAAATGTCTACACTACTCACCATTGAAGCAGTATTTTTAGAAGGTTTCTTAAAATAAGCACAAATTCTAAATTGTATGTTTAGTTCACAGTGAAATAACACGTATTTAACTTGATCATTGGTTTCCCTGTGCTGCACACTGCTGACGTACTGAAGTTGGACAAAGTAATTCCCATCAGCAGTGATTGAGAATGTCCAGGTTTTGCCTTTCAATTAATTATGAAACAATCTGTTGTCAGCATTCCCAACAGAGAGTGAGACTTTGCCATTCAGAGTCAATGTGGCTGCACTGAGACACTGGAAAGAAAGGCTATAATCAAACTCAGACTAAACTGAACTGGAGGAGAGGGGCAGAGAGGAGAAGAAAAGAATGAGCTCGTTGAGATCCTGGTCAAATAGAGAGAGGCTGGTGAAATGGTTAATCCAAGCTAGCAGCATGGCTGTTGAGCTCAGAGGGATTGGGCATGCAGAGGGAATAGCTCTGCAGAAGTTACAGAGTCTGTCAGGGTCCCATAAATGATCTGGGCTGGGGCACAAGAGTGGTGGAAATGCAAAACTGAGAGCTTTTGTCCTGAGCTATCCCCAAGGTTTACATGCTCATCAAGTCTTTTGAGCGCTCATCTGCAATAAGGGCATAGCAGCAGCAAAAACTTTCAAAACGGATGAGGCTCACATAGCTCTATCATCATCATATCTCCTTCATTAATGTTTGCTTCTATCTACCTCTCCCCCAGAGTGCAGTGAGGAAGGTTTTGTGATTGCAGATCAGAGCAAAGATCCATTGGTGCTGATTGCTGACAACGCTTGCACGGGTGAGACCCAGGAGTGTGCTGTGTTTCACGCAGGCATGGGTGTCCCTGCAGTACGTGTGGATGTGTTCCTCTCTGGCTGTAGTTGTGCAGATGTGCAGACACGTATAGCATTCATCTGGCTGCCTGAAGAGATTCAGTTCCCCAAGGATGCAGGCGGGTGCCTGGTGGGATTTATAAAATGCCAAAACCAGGTGGCTCCCTAACACCCGTTGAAATGAGTTTGATCAGGTACATAATTCACTCATCACAAGGCACTGGGCTGAATCTTTGGGCCAGCTAAATGCTTTTTGAAAATCTGACCAAGAAAAGTCATCTAAAAAGGGCTTGTTTGTGCACAGGAAATGTTGCAGATCTAGCCCGTGCTATTTGCACTGCATGACACGGATACTGCATGAGTGTGCTTTTAGATGATATTTTCCCCTCAGTAACTTTAGAAGTCATTTTCATTCTGTATTTTTAATGCCACAGGGCTTGTGCCTGCTGAGAAATTAGCAGAAAGCCATGCAGTCCATCCATCATTGTTGGTGTTTTTGTTGTTTTTTTCTCCTTGCATTGTATATTGAAACCCATAATTAAGACTAATCTTTTAAATGCCTTTGTAGAAGAGGAACACAGCAGGCACGGAATGGACTTTTTATTAAAATTAACAAAGGAAATGAAATTTGTACGTAACAAGTAATTGCTGAACATAGACTTAATAATTAAAATTACTTTTGTAAGCCTGTTCTTATGGATATCGAGTAAATAAAATTGCTCTTTGCTCGGAGATCAATATTGCTGTTCACAACGAAAATTTATAACTTAAGATAAGCAGTTCTTACAAGGGAGTCTATGAAATGCAGTGGAATATGTCCAGCATGATAACAGCAACAAAAATAATTAAGAAACACCAGCAGTTATTGAGAACTATGTATTTATAGTTCTATCTGGGCAGAAGCTGTTCTCTTCTCAAGTAGAAGATCCTTTACAAATATTAAGGTAGTGGTGTTAGTGGTGTTGCTGCTTAGCGTCCACCATTTGGACCTACATATACCTTTTTTTTTAAGCCAGAGCTTATCTCCTCTCCTGAATCTAACTAGTGACCTGTGCTGAATGAATCAGAGCACATGTCAGTGCATTTTATAGCTGTGAAAATGCTATTTATGGCTATCAAAGGAATGATGCTGTAAATAAGCATTGATTTTGTTTTTTTTTAGCCTCTCCAATTTAGCATTTAACAGTCCATTTTTTCATAACCAATAAAAACACTTTTGGTACTTATTGATATTGATCATTCCAGATTGTGTTTTAATATTCTGGAAGAATTAATAAAATATTTTTATCCCTCTTTAGATTGTAGCTTTACTTAAAAATCAACTCCAGATTTTAATCTCCTTAAAAAGACATGGATGTTCAAAAGAGGGATTGGGTGATTTCTCTCTTGGGTGGTACAAGTTGATTATCTTGCTGATTGCCATTTCTCCCTGTTAAATGATTTTAGTGACTACCAAGGAGCTGGAAAGTCCCAGATGTAGCTTCTTAGCAGATGATGAATGCCTTTTATAACATGCCCTTCGTAGGGGCTTAGATGGTCTGGAAGGATTCACAATAATACCTCAAGATTACTCTGAGAACGCATACAAGAAAGCAGACCAGCTTATGTTTATTCATCTTTCATGAAGCGTGCGTAGCCGAGGAGAGCAAGGTTGATTTGTAATTCACTGGGGTCATTCGGCATCACACGTGCCCGTGACCTTTCAGTGTACAATGCTAAGGCCGTGCTGTTACCATGTGCAAAGATTACATTTTTATCTGGTGCAGTCTACTGTCACGTGTCATTCTGTCTTCCCTTTTCCCCTGTACCGCCTTTTTTTTTGTCTGAATCTTCCAAGATTACACTAGTTTACAATGACTTTTGGTTTTGAATGAAAAAGCTAACGTTGACAGAGGGGCAACTCTATGAGGAGCAATTGCTCTAAGCAATCATATTAAGGCTGGGGACATTTTGGGAAAGTGACTTTAACCCCCCAAATAAGTGTAATAGAGTTGCAACCTTGAAAATTGCTTTCTTGAGGTGTGCTACTGCAGTTTCAGCAAGGGGGTTTAGTTCACATCTCGTTGTTCCTTTTCCTTAATGGCACGGCTTTGGAAAACACAGGGTTCTTCAGGACATTGTGCATAACTTTGGACACAGGGATTTTCGTTCCTTAAAGCATGGAAACATTTGTCAGACCTTCATGGTATGTTCAAATCCTATTCACAGCCTGGTCCTGGAGTTAAGGGCTGGCACAGCTCGTCTTGTATAGGGATGAGTCTACCCATGTTTCAAAATTTTCCTGAAAGGCATGAGGAGGAGAATGAAGGAAGAATATGGCCAATAACTGCAGTTATATTAACTAAATTACTAAAATTAATCACACTATTAGCATCCTATCTGGATTGGACCAGAGTGCACAGTGATTTGGAGATCAGGCTTCAGGAATGATGCTGGAGCTCTGCAGAGACCCTAAGGGCTAATTGCTGCACTGTGGCTACAGATTAGAAAAAGATCTGGTCGTGAGGATCTCTCACCACCTTCTTCATTTACAGTAGGGAACCCTTGTTTTTTTTCTGGGATAAAGCTACGGAGTTGTGTGAAGCTACAATTATTGTATTACAAGTCTTCTCAACTCTTGAAGAATAAATGCATAAAATAGAGTTCTTTGCTTGAGCATCTCTTTTATCTTCATGGACAGAATATCTGCCATGGAGTTTACTTGTTCTGCAGTATTGTCTGGGAAGCTTTTCCTTTCTTCTGTATTCTTGATATTTTCTCTCTTCCAAAAAAAAAATCAGCAAAAAGCAAGCAAACAAAAAAGAAGGCATCTCAGTCCTGACCTTCTCCCCCTACCAACACACTGAAAGGCTTTAATGAGAATAACTTTTGGCAGCTCTGTTTGAGTGACCTGTGTGGAATGGGATGTGACATTGGAGCATAAACAAAATGTATAAATGTATGCAGGATGCAATACTACAGCTGGAATAAAAGATTCAGATGCCTCTTCCTTTTGACACATTGCATTGTAAGGTCACAGACCAAGTTGAAGATGCAACTTGAGGAATGAAAATGTCCAGGCTTATGTAAACTGGTTTTAACTCCCTCAGTATTTCAAGATAAATAACATTAACTTGGGGGAGGCACATAGTTGCTTTACATTCAGCCTCTCTACTTCCTATAAAGCATTTTGAATCTTAGGGGCCTGAGCCAGCCACAAATTAGGGACTAATGGTGATATCAGCAAAGTTGTTTCATGGTGATGATTTCTTTAAAATTAAAGGGCCTCTTGGTGGATAACCAGCAGCTTTCTTTTCTTTTTTTTTCTTTTTTTTTTTTTTTTTTTTTTTCTAGGCTTTTCATTGTATTCATTTTTAAATTCTTCAGTGAAAATTGGCATGATAAGATCAAAATCAGCACTGAGGGGAAAAAAAAAAAAGAAAAAAAAAAAGGAAGTTTTTAGAGTTCAGTCCTTTTTCTCTTTTACCTGGTAAGAAAAGATGTCATTAGGAGGACTGGCAATTTTCACCTCAAATGAAATGTCAGATCTAATATTTCATATGAGTATCTACATCTTTGTTAAGGTCTCATTATCTCGTGAACATGTGGACCAAGTCCAAAAGAATTATATCTTTAATATTTGTCTATCAGTCTTACGTCCTTTCTGCTCCTGACAGAGCTGAGACAGGGAGGGTTTGTTAGTGCAGGGGTTACTTCATTAGTTTGATTCGACATGTCTTGGATTCACAGTGCTTTCAAGAGACATCATGAAATAAATTCAGAATGTGTTATGAGGATGCCCACAGAGCAAATAACATGGGCAAATTACCTCACTGCTAAAGGGAAAATAAAAATCACATATCTACTGCAGACAATATGACAAAATAGAGCAGAATGCAGGGGGGAAGTCTCCTGTAAATACTGCACATTCATATTCATGTGTTTTGCATTAAAGCAGTAGAACCCATATAAAACTGCACTTATTAAAATAAAACATTTCTAAGAAACAAAACAGATCTCTAAGTGCTGTGGAAGCAAGCTGAAGCCTTTAAAGCACTGCTTCCTAAAAAAATAATAATAATAATAATAATATTCTTATGTAACTTAAAGTGGCTTCTAATTATCTGCAGAACTCCAGCAAGCGGAGCGGTGGTGAACTTGGTAACACATGGCACCATTTCAGTTTTAAGTGTTACACATTTGGCAGCAATAATTTTTTAAGTAAGACAGGACCTTTGTGGATTTTACTACAAGTAATTAATTTGGAAATTTTCCTATGCAACATAGCTGTTTTGAAAACGTATCTGTATGCATTAGTGTTGTGTGTAGTGAATTAGCTTACACAGAGTGACTCCCAAGCTCAACTGGTTTGAGTAACATATGCATATGTGTGCGTGTTCGTTCTGAAAGGAACTCATGAGATTGTTGTTTCTGGAGGTGTGGATTTGAGCATTCATACTGTAGAGAAACTGTCAGGAAGTTTGAAGCTTGAGAAGTGTTATCCTGTAGTGGCAGAAGTGCAACATTTTATTATGGGTCTGGCAAATCGGAAGCATAATGAGGCTTATAGAGATGTTACCCTTGACTTCAGCAGCAGCAGGATTGGGTCTTTAGAAGTTTATGTGGGAATAATCTCTGTGGATAGCTCATTTACAAACATGAGTGGATCATTTAGACTCATGGGGCATGCTTATTATTCACATATAAGTGATTAATATGCAAGCAGAAGGGAATTTATTCCTGTTACTTGTTTGCCTTGTAGGAACTGTCCTTTTCTTCCATCCCAAATACCCTCTTTCCCACAACTCCTACCAAAAGTTAAGCGTACAGTACAGTGGATGGGAGGGACTCCATCTGACGCGAACTGGGAGGGTTTGTGGTCAGGATGCAGCTTGCCCATTTAGACCCATTCCACTTGTTTCCTGCCTAACCAGATTATTCCAGGAGTTTGGAATGCAAATTAGATATGGGCATTATTAATTATATATGAGTAAACATACAATTCTAGCTGAAATTGGGTTTTCCCTTCTTTCAGTCACGTTGTTATTGAAATAAACTCCAAACCAGTGGGACATAATTATCTGTAGCAAGATTGCCTCTTCCTATTGCAAACTCTGATCGTTCATATAGTAGAAAGCATTTGTTTAAACATTCAATTAAAACTACGCATCATTGTACTGTAAATAACGTAAAAATTGACAGAAAATGGAAAGTGTTTAACTACATGCAAATTATGAAGGATGGCGTTTGGGGCAAAAATTTCATCTGGGGCCTTCCTTTGGAAATGAACATTTTCATATATATCTTCGAAGTGACAAAACCTCAGGAGGAAGCACATCAGGCAACCCAACTGCTTGGTGTTTTTAAAAAGCTCTCCGAAGACTTGGTTCCTTGGAATTCAAATGTTAAAATACTGCAGTCATTAGTAGGGGGATTGGTTATGTGCGAGCTAGCCTGTATACGCATACTGTAATTAGGATTTTTATTTGATCTTTTATATATTTGATGAAAGTAGCACAAGAGAAAGAATCATTTTGAAAACATTTCACTGTATTTGCTCCCCTCACGGTGCCTGCAGTGCTCTTCAGAAACTCCTGCTGCAGCTGAGGACAGCGACAGCCACCAGTGAGATGCTGCAGGCATGCGGAGCCGCCTCGCAGGCACATGCAGAGGGGTGAGAGCAGCCTTCCTCCCCACTGTGATTCCTCTTTCTCACCAGGGAGGAGGGGAGAAACAGTGATTCCTTTGCAGCACCATCCATAACATCTACCTGGCAGGGACGGGTTCCACCCATCCACCTTGGGGTAAATGGCTCCCATAGGCTTTTATGGAGGGAATATACCTCAGAGAGAATTTGCTGAAATGACTTCAAGTTTTGCTGTTAGCACAGGAAAGGCTACTCCATTAAATGCAAGAGACTCCTCTAGATCTTTAGTTCTGCTTTCCATGGTTCGGGTTTATGTAAAAGCCTTCTGATAAGCTGCCATTCTGCTTTTTTTTTTTTTTTTTCTTTATGTAAGGAGGGGAAAAAAGTCAGTGTTTGACCCAGACTTAAAGTGTTTACCTAGCCTCAGCACAGCCTCGATGTGTGCTGAAAAACTGCGTATTTGCAAACTTCCGCTTTGCAGGTGAAAACCACCAACAACAACAAAAACTGCTAACATTTTGACATTTTTGGAAATTCTTTAAATAACTTCACACCTACATGCCCCAGAACTTTCTCCTGGATTAGTACAACACATGGTTTCTGCTGCTGTTTGTGCTTATTTTTGGATTCCAGCATGGGCATTCACTAGCATTAGTGCCCGCACGAGCAGAGATGCAGGTGTGTGCTGCCTGAAGAGTATGAATCCATCCCTTCTCCAGGATAAACTCTTTTGTTTCCTCTAGACTATATTTGAATTTATTACAGAGAAGAATGGGACTTGGCACTTCTGGAAGCCAGTACATACCACCTACTTAGCTTTTTGTTACAGTGTGAGGGAAGCATCAGCAAAATCGTACTTGATTGGGTGAAGAAGAACCTGTGATATCCTGACACCCACGTACCAGAAGAGAAAAAAAAAAAAAAAAAGAAAGAAAAAGAAAAAGAAAAATGAGACTAGATCTGTAGCTTTACCCTCCTTAAAAAAAGGGGGGGCAGAAACCACCGATGTTCTTTCCAGTGTATTTTGTACTGCTGTTTTCAGAGTAATTTGGAAACAAGTTTATATGGTGTCCTATTTTGTGGCAAGGTCCCATTAATGGTACCAAGGTGTGGCTTCATTTAGGGCATCCATTTCTCCACAGGTTGTATGTGGGAAGAATGTGCCTTATTGTATAATAATCACAGACTCTCTATGCAGATATAACATTGTCATTCTCGCAGGCGTATCTTCTGTTCTGCAATACACAGTGGAATGGGAGATATAATTTAATGTGAATTACCTACAGATTGTACCCAGTGCCAGTAAGTAGCTCTTTGCAGCACCTAGTATGAATTTTCTCTTACTGACAAACTGTATAACGTCTTCTCCGGATTTTTTATTTTAAATATACATATATTCTGATGCAGTAGAATACAGTGAAGTTGTGATGTGGCAAGATATGGTAAATAATTTCTCCATCTATCTCCATGTCTATCTTTCTTCCTCCCTCCCTCTATTTATATATATATATATATACTTCTAATACTGTACTATACTTCTAATGTTAATTTGACATAATTAGTGGACACCTGAGAATCTTTCAAAACTTGGGTACTAAATTGAGAGAACCCATTTGGAAGGGTTGCTTTAACCCCTCAGATATT
Organism: Oxyura jamaicensis; assembly: GCF_011077185.1. Lineage (NCBI taxonomy): Eukaryota > Metazoa > Chordata > Aves > Anseriformes > Anatidae > Oxyura > Oxyura jamaicensis. The sequence goes on from NC_048912.1 coordinate 12,036,852, forward strand.
AGGCACACATTGCTGGGTTTTGGCAAAATGCCTGTTTGCCCATGAATATATGGGAGCTGATTTCTCAGCAGACATGGCAATGCATGCATGAAAGGATTGAATCCGTTAAAAATGAAACAATAGTTACTTAAAAAGAGACAAATTATTCTTCCATTAAAGCATATGGTAAACTTGTAAATTTTGGAAAGCAGGGTGAAAGAATGGACATTAATATAAGCAGATTTGGCATCTTGTCCCTGCTGTGGTATGAAAGAATTACTGGAGCTGAAAGTGCTCTTGTCACAGGTACAAGCCAGCTGCCGAACGGCTTTTAGGGCTGCAGCTGCCTCCTGCAAGCGGCCGCTGCTACCAGCTGCAGCTTCATCTTGCCTCGATCTTGGGTCTCACCAAGAGCAAGAGCTGGGTCTGCTGTCCTGGGGGTAGGACGTGGGTCTGGGGACTCCCAGCTGTGTACGTGAGCATGCACAGCTGAGCTGCTACTAGTGCTCTGCCTCTTCTGCCTGTTGCACAAACAGGGAAAAAAGGTCAATGCCAGTGTTAACACGTTATATGAAGTCATATATAATGCACAGATTTGGGAACATGAAGTCAAGAATTTAAAAGGGTGTAATCTAAAGACAGAGTTTAGTGGTCCCAAGGCATCGTGCAGCCATGTGGCCAGCAACAGTGTTGAAGAACTCACTTCAGATGGGCTAAAGATGGCACCACAGCCCAGCAGTGCCACGTTGAATACACACCAGCCATATCCCCAACCAGAGCAGAAGTTACCTGAAACCCTGCCCTTGCAGGCTGGCTAAGTGTGCTGATGCCCTTGCATTTAATGCTGCTGCCTTGGGTGCGGCACTTCAATGTGTCCAGGTCTCTTCTGGACACTACCAAAACGTTGCTGACAAAGGCAGAGAACAAAATGGAGATTTTCAAATCATTACCCGTCAAATCTGAAACGAGTTTCATGGACCAAGGAAAAGCCTTCAGGGCTTTTTCTGAATTTCTGAGGCAAGCTGCTAACAATGACAGTGTTAAGAACTCAAAAAAAGGTCGCAATGATATTTTAAAGTAGCAAGTGTTAGATAGTCTAAGTCCAAGGGTTGGAGTCAGTTCTTCCTGTAAATAATATATACAAACAGAAAGCCAGGGGAGACGAGATCTGTGTTATTCCTGCTATCTTGCAGCAGTATCGTTTTAATGGTAAAAAATAAACCCAGTAAAATATGTGAAAGTACAGAAAATGTTGAATACTTTTTTCAAACTGCTCTTGAGAAACTCAGTGTCTTTGTATAAAGATGGGAATGACAGCTCATAGTGCATTAAAGTGAATAGAGTTCCCAAGTCATTCAGCAGTGGCAGAAATTCACTTAATCTCAGCTTGATATAAGGCTATTTTTTTTTTCCTTCCCACCAGAATGATTTTCTGGATATATATGTGTGCGCTCTCACTCCCTCTCCTTCCCTCCCTTCCTCAGGTGGGGTGTTTGTGTATGCACACGCACACACACACACCATTTCTGACATTCAGGGTGCTAAGGAACATTGCAGTTGACTTCACTCATACTGATGTTCGAATTTACAGTCTCAGTTCCGTTCATTTATGGTGTTCAGTCCCTAGAATAAGCGTTAAAAATGATTTTGAAGCCTGACAAATAGTATGAACCCTGGAAACCTTTTAGTTCTTGCTATATGCCCAGGAAGGCTACTGAGAAGAATAGGCATTTATTTTGTAGCTTCTCCATAATGTTTTTTTTAACCACTCTAGGAGATGTGGAACCTCATGAGATGCTGTTGCAGGCAGACATGCTTCCTGCCTTCAAAATTCTGCTTAATCTTGAATGTAAAATATTTGGCTGTCCTCTTTGCATTCGCAGAAAGCCAGCTGGAGCAAATTCAACTCTGTTACAATAAAAATTCGTAGGCAAGGCTTCTCTCCAATAATGTTCTTGCTGCACTCCTCTAAATCAAACCTTGGCAATCTATAAAGTTGGAGAGACACAAAACCCAAATTTAAGATATAACTGTAGAGCAAGGGAGCTTGGGGCTTGGTACCTTAAATATATTTGGATAGTGAGCTGACCTCTGTAATTACACCTGCACCAGGCTGTACGTTGTGATTTATATATGCGGTGTATCCAGGTGTGTGGTTTTGCCTGCTGGACCAGTACAGGCAAATAGCAGGTAATAGATACTGAAACAGGTGCAAGTACAAAGCATGCAATGACTAATTTCTAGAATGCCCCTATAATTTCATGCATATTAAGCCAGTTATGCAAAACAGTTTCAGTACAGCCTTTACATTTGGAAGCAGAGATTTTGCACATTCAAGTTGATCCGTGGAAATAAAGCTCATAGCTGTTTGTGCAAATTAGCATTTGAATATCAACCTAGCCAGTTTTGGGGCAGAAAGGGAAATATCCCATGTGATTAATCATAAAAATAATTTTAGGTGGTTATTTTTAAAACTCCAGTGTCAGTAAGTTATTTTTGAAACAAAGTGTTTCTATTTTTGTGGTTAACTAAACTGCATTCACGTTCTGTTGCACAATATTCAGTATCCTGCAGGATTCAATTGCCAGTTACTTTTAAACATCAGCAACTCTATTATCCATTCCAGCCTCGGAGGAATTTGGAAGAGAGCTCCGTACAGAAATGATCTGATCCAGCAACAACAGGGTTATGTTTTGGGGTGGGTTTTTTTTTCCAGGTGGAAGTAGACCAGTATGTTCTCAAATTGTAATTTTGTATATATATATATTTTTTTTTGCCAGGATACAGGAGAGCTTGCCAGTTTTTCCTGAAAGAATAAGAATTTTCACAAAACTCCTGTAGATCTACAAACTGTTCATAAATTTATTGACAGTTGGCAGCCCTGCTGTGCGTGCTGTACTGTTATATATCTGCCTTCTTCACATCTGCTTTATTGGGGTATGAGACAGCGAGTCAAAAGTAGCTTAAGGAAGCTTAGCAGTGTCTGTAAATAAAATGGGGGGAAAAGCTTTATTTTTCCTTTCCTCCAAGATTTTCCTTTTTTTTAACATGAAAGAATTTTAATGAAATTCTTAAGTCTAAGAACAGCAAGCGCAAAACAAAAGGGTCTAGCTCCTGTATTTCATCTGAATAATTCCCTTTGACATGACATGAAGGAATGGAGGAGAGCGTACTCCAAATGCAGAAAGTAAAGTCTCCATTACCAGGAGAATCATTCTGCTGCAATTGCTTTTACTGTTGATTAAAATAAGTAATATTACTGCAAGGATCCCTCTGTTAGCAGGTGATACTTGGTTTCTAATATAATCCTGTCTGTTTTCTTGTCTTTTTCCTTAAAAAGGCTACCAGTCACTTTCAGCATGACAGCTCGGAATATCAGTATATTTCCAAATCTTTTATTTTACACAAAATACAGCCTGCTCTAGCTTGTCTCTTGCAAAGGTATCCTATGCAGCACCAAGCCCGAGGAGCTCCTGCAGCTGCTCGGCAGTGATGCATGGCACCGTGGATTCTGCTGACCACGCCGTATAAATTGCACCCCTCCCACCCAGTCCTGCAAAGTCAAATTTAACTGGTAAAATTGAAGTACAGTGTCTGGGGCTTAGTGAAGCAAGGCAAATCCCTTCTATAAGCTATAGAGGTGACCTTTTAAACCACCTCCCTCACCAAGCCTCCTACTTTTATTTTTGACACTAAATATAAAGCATAGGAAGGGCTGGCGAGAGTGCTGTAATACTTGCACTCTGCTTGTGAGTTTTAAAAGAATTTTCAGCGAAACTAGGAAGCTCTCCTGTTGGTGATTTGACACACTTAGAGGGACATTGGTGCCATGACAAATGACAGTATTAACTGAACATCCTAATTCAGGTGAACAGAGCCATTGGCCAGATTTGATCCTTCCGTAGGGAGTGGGTAAGCACGATGACAGAGCTGCTGAGTCAGATGATAGTTTAAACATCTACTTCTTTTTAATTTTACAAAATGAACATAGGTATTTTTAGGGAATGCTTCAAGTACAAAGGAAAACTTTGTTTAAAAATAGATTTTTGGCAATTTAAAATAGGTTAGTACTGCCTTTGAGGCAAACAAACAACCCACTTAAGAATTAAAAATTTCTAAGCAAATGATTTGGAAACCCTTCCTTCCTGAAGCATGATCAAAGTTAAGTCTTGACAGGTAGCATTTATCACAGGTAGTACTTTCTGCTCGGTAAGTGCTTGATGAGGCAAAAAGAAAAATTAAAATGGTGGCTCCTCGTTACATGACTAACTATTGTAGTTTGCGCTCAAAAAAGACTCCCTTCAGGGAAAACTTCAGTTTGCACAGAAGTGCAACCCTGTTTTGAAACTACTGGTTTGTCATTACATAGCTGAATTTCTGATTTTATTAAAAAATAAAAGAAAATAGAAAAGAACTGTGAAATTGCTCCTTCCAGCCTACCCAGCAAGATCATTTGGTCACTCATGTGTTTACCAAGGTGCTGGTGCTTTGAAATGTTCCACATGGTGGGACTTCAGCCTTGCTCCTACAACATCATCCCATAATCTTATACAAAGCATTTGAGTGCTTAATTTTCAGCCTGGAAATGGACCAAGTGAAATGAATAAGGATTAGTAAGGGTCTAAGGAGAAAGCTTTCAACGGCGTAAAGGACAGTTAGGGCATCTATTTCCTTTGGAAAGCCACAGGAAGTCAAATACCTAGTACACACATTCAGAGATGGTAAATCTTTCCATAAGGCAAAAGTGTGCATTGAAGTGTTGTGCTGCATTAAGGGAAAGAAGCCTTCCTTAGGAGGAATTCCTCTCCCGTCTTAATATGCAGGCTTAATTTCTCTTCATTAATCTCATTCCTTCTCTCCTAGGTATAGTAGCTGACACCCTTCTCAATATTCACTTTCTTCTTTCTTGCTTTCCTTGAGGTCAGGCTTTGAACCAGTGCATTGTGCTGTAGGTGATGAAAAGATTTTATTTTTTGTTTCAAAAAGATTTTTAAAAGAGAAAGTTTTGTTTCCGTCTTCTTTTACTTTATTTAGATGTCAGGACATTTCCTATTCTCAGAATAATGCTTCCTCATTTTAATTGTGCAGAAGCAGAAAAATTGACAGCGAACAGAGAGATAACATGGTAACGGAGATACTGGCGAGAATGCAAAGAAGGGGCCTAGGTTGTCTTGGATATTTCTGAATTTTCATCTTGCTTATAACTTTAAACACCTTTTCGAGAGGTAAAGTACAGTAGCAACAGATTTCAGATCTTGCTCGTAGTGTAGACAGTCATATACTTTTTGAGTGGGTAGAAAGTGTACAGTTAATTATGCCCCCCAAAGAAAGTGTGTATTTTCAAGAACAGCCATGTCAAAATTTAGTAAGCTCTGTAACTGGTTATGAAATACAGCTGCAGTGTGTGGAAGGCATCCAAATAAAGCCTATTTCAGCTCCTCAGATCCACCATTCTAGATTTATGGGCACTCATTTCTGTGCATGAAGGGCAGGATCTCAGCATAAGGAGTGCTGATTCTGTTTTCTGGGTGAGAAGTGATCCTTCTCTGGATTTTACTGAGGAACTGATGCTTAAAATAAGTGGACTAAGTGGGGGGAAGATTTATTAAGAGTATTTGACAAGTCACAGCCCCACCTCAAATATAGCAGCATACAGCCTAAGTGAGCTCTAGCCTAATGGATCCAACTTAGAAGAATTTATTTAAAGAAATGTTAGTTTCTCAGCCATCCTTCACAACAAATGGGCTTCAGTAAGCAGTATTCCCATCAGTGTAAGTACAGAGCTGCCTGACGCGGGGATCCCGTGGGAACCCGAAGTGCAGAAGGCACACAGTTCTTGGGTGCCTATGCCTGCAACTGATGTTAAACTTGTAAAATATTTAGGAAGGTACAACTGCAAATTGCAAATAGGAGCATTACCCGTGCCGTGCTTTTAGCATTTTTTGCTGGAGGTTGCAAGACTTTGCAAGGAAGGCGTTCAGACTCTTGGCTGCACTCAAATACCCCAGCTTGCACTTGCAGTGAAAAATGAAGCCTTTGAGACAGCTTTTTTCTTTTGCAGATGTAGACACTTAACTACAAGCCACCTGATTGTCAGCAGTGGTGAGCAATCACAGCTTCCATTCATCTGTTTGAGAGCTTCAGTGCTTGCTACTGTTGGAAATAAGGCCACTTGTGGTTAGGTGCCTGACTTTCAGGATGAGTTTGCAATTGTTTTGCCTTGAAAGGCAATTACAGTGATTTGCCTTCTTGAAGATTACTAAGCCAATTGACTTTCATCCATACTTGCATCGACTGTGGAGTGTGAGTTGTTCCTGGAAGGCGTCATGGATGAGTTCACGGAATTTGACAATCTTTGGGAGATAACAATGCTTTTCTCTCCCTTGCATATGTGCTCAGTGTTTGTCTTTGACATGGATACACTGGTCAAGTCTTGATTATTTTCTATGGAGCAAATGAAATGGTATCCTTGCCGTGTCCCTCTTGATCAAAATGAGTAAGAAAAGAGTAGTTAATTTACTCGTAGTGTTCTCCCAGCAGCCGGTGCATGCACAAATTCTTTGGTCTTGCACATTTCTGGAGATGCTCTAGTTCATGCTGGTTGCAGACTTTGTCACGTCTTGCTTGTGTTCTGCCTATGCTGATGCTACAAAACACATTTCCAAAGGCCACAGGTGCCAACAGCCCGTCTTGTTTTAGTAACCCTGGATTACACAAACACAGAGGGCTGTCATAAAGCTCTGTATTATTTAAGAACAAACAAATACAGAATAGACATAATCTGGCATGGAAACAAACCCAGTTACTGGTGACAAACATCTACAGAGTTTTGGCTTTGTGAAAGGATGGGACTTCCAGACTCCTGTCATCAGCATTTCATCTTCAGCCTATTGTGAGCTAAGAACCACTTCAGGGAAAAGATCACATTCCTTCATGTTTGCTGATAAATACAGATTAGCCACCCCCCTCAGTACTCACAAACCCTTCTTTATCTAGTTCAGATATCTATTCCTCGTAGGAAAAGTCTCATTCTTCAGGCTCTCTTCAACACAACTGTTTATGATATAAATCAACAATAACCTGTCTTTAAATCCAGTCAAACAAGTGACCTTGACTGAAAGTGTGTGTGGAAGTAACACCCCGTCTCACAAACCCTTCTGCTGACTCAAGCCCTCAGAGATAAAGGTGCTTGCACAGATGTCCAGATTCAGATGGCTTTGGGCTTCCTGCCTCCTTATTCCTGGTTGCTGGGTCTGCAGAGACACCTCGCTAATTGGAAACATTAGGTGCAGGAACTCAAGTGGAATTTAGACCATCTAAATCCAGGCTCAAGTGCTTTCATTTTGCATATTTTCAGATTTGCAGTGGAAAAGTAAATGAATGGTAATACGTGTAAAATAACACAATTGCTTTTTAATTACTTGTATAAATGGGAAACAATTATCAGGAGAGTAAGCAGGATTCTGAACAAATGTTTAAAGAAGTGACAAAAATTCAGTGTTCATTCAATGTTTTTTCCAGAACGCTCCGTTTGCTTTGAGACACACGACCGCAGTGAGAAACAGAGCTCTCTAGATGCCTTGCTGTAACATATTTCAGTGGGATTTCCAGTGCCTGAAATCTCTACGTGCTAGACACTGAGCAGACCATCCAGCCAGTTTTCCAAACTAAAGAGGCTGAGATGTACTTGGCATTATTTAATGCCTTGCAGGTTGCCTGTTTGAATTTCTGCCTTTGCTAAATGTTTCCTCCTCAGGCCATATGAGGCTGGTTGTTGTCTGTCTTTTGTATTTTATAATTCAGGACTCTACATTCAGAAATAGGAAACCTCCTAAATATTTCACGTGTCATTTATTGTGCCTTTTTTAGCAATTTGTACATAATAGTTCTAGGTTGGTGTGCTTCCCCTGCTTCTCTCCTTCCAGGATCCTTCTTTCTCCCAACTCTAAAAATCCCATGAAAGTAACCCGTGTGGAAATCAGCTTAATAATCCTACTGAATTCCCACTTACAGCAAGTGCTGATACGTGCAAAGATGGGTAAATAAGCTGAATATCACAAGTGTTTTAGAAACAACCATAATGAAAAAATACCCTTCTGTTTAAGGCTGTCAAAGGCCTTGACCTCAGATTTGCTGAGAGTAAAGAAGATTCCTACTTAGGCAGACTGTGTATCAAGCTGTAGGCTTTTCTGTGCTTTTTTATACTCACTAGACCAACAGCACAAAGTGACAGAAGCAAGTCTAAAAAAAAAAAAAGTATTAGAACAGAAGGAAATGAAATGCAGCTAAAGAAAATTGATTTTGTTTCATCAAATACTTTTTGAAGTTATGAAGTTGTGGTACTTATCTTAGAAATACTTATTTTCTGCATGGATTTCAGAGCTATAAAAATATACATTCTCCTTTGTCAACATTTTTTTCCTAAAAGGATTCAGTTTAGATAGCTGGACATGCACTAATCCCTTTTTATTCTACAAAAGACAGAATGGAAAAAAAAAAAAAAAAAGAGAGAGAGAGAGAAAACAAAATTGTTTGAGTCCTTATGAACTCAAACAATTTGGTTAAACGTATTTTATGCCAAATTTGCATACTGAGCTAGGAAGCTCTCAGGATGATTCATTGGGACTTCACAAGCCCAAGCATTCAAGGGGTACAAAGGACATGAAATTTGAAAAAATAGCGTATACGTTCTGGTTTTGGTATAAGCTTATATATTTTAACTTGGATAGACCTTTGTATAAAGCTTTCTGCCTATCTCTCTCATGGGCTGGCATTTACCATATGCTGTAGCAAAGAGTTCATTGCCACAAGATGTCACTGACACTAAGAATTTACTGAGGATCTTCAAAGGGAAATACGGTGTTGAAATGGCTAAAAAGCACCCTCAGCTTTGAAATACCATCCTTGATAAATAGAAGACAGCTTGAAACTGCCTGGGACTGAGCTGATGTGTAGTGCTTGGGGTCAGGACACATTACACCATTTCCCCACCATCTTCCTCCTCATCTTCTTCTGGCCCTGGTAGCGTGCAGCGTCTTGGGAGAGACAGCTCCCCGGACGCATCCTGGGCAGCAGTTTCCAGCATCACATTGACTTTCTGGGTTAGTCAGCAATGCATTTTTGCCAGATCCTCAGTCTGTTAGATGGAACTGACAATAATTACTTGTTTCCCAGGGATGCTGAAATGCTTAATTGCCTGAAATTGTAGTCTTGAGATGAAAATACTTGGAAACAAAAGCCTTATTGGGATACTGTATTGCTGTTTTAAAAAGTGGCTTTTCTTGTCATTAATATATCCATAACATTGTGGGTAGAAATTCACATGAAACACAACAGAAATGACAAACAATGCCAAACACTTTGTAATAGTGGGTCTGTTCTGTATTCATCGCTAGGTTTATGGTTAGTCATAATGAAAAGCAAGGTGGAGGCATATCCGAAATGGTGTAGTTGGAGCACCTGGAGTTCAGCCACTGATAAATACCGAGGGTTCATTTGCAAATTTTGCCTTTTGTGTGTCCATGCTGCCTTTTGGCTAAACTCCTACAGCTTCTGGGATGGGTTAGGAGAGATCTTACAGTGATGCTGGGATCCCTCAGCCCCACATCTCCAAACCCTTGCTAAGGAATGCATCCATGTCTGTAGGCCAGAAAGCTGAGAGAAAGGTGGTTTGGAGAGCTGGAAGGATGATGGTCCTTGGTGCCCAGTGGGCTAGGTTCTGCTGCCTGCGTGTGTGCTGAATCCAACGTGGGCAGGGTGCAAATATTGCCCAGCTACAGGGTTTGGGTCTCCTCCAACATACTGGAGAAGCTGTGTAGCCAGGCATCTGGAAGGACCTGGGAAATTATTTACCAGTAGGTGTCTACTGAGGTAGAAATTGGCATCACCAGTATGCATTTTGTAACATATATACTGATTTATTAATGGGAATTTACTGAATTTCAGTATAATCACTGAATCAAGGGCAGACCGAGCCTCAGGCATGAGCAGAGTAAAATTGGAAATACCCATTGTGGGGGAAAACTTTTGGAATTTCACACCCAAAATGGGAATGGAAGTTTCTCTTGTGGTTGGGTGTCTGAAAAAATTCAACTAGAAATTATTTTAATAATCCTTAAGAAAGGTTTTGAAATCAAAATACTTCATGGCAACTCTGTCACTGGACTGGTATACTTCAGGCTCTTTCAGAATTTTTCAAGCCACCTTTACCTCTCATGGTAGTATGAATACTGCCTCAGGGAAATAAATGTAACTGAATCTCCTATATAACATTTTGGGATGCTAGCCATCGGAAGGTTAATAGGAAACCGTACACTGCACTTCCATCAAGTTAGAACTTTTTGATTGAAATTCGTAATGTGTCAGAAGAGAGTCTTCTCTGTGAGTTAAATTTCACAGAGGAAACTCTAACACTTCCAAATGTGTCTACTAAGTAAAGTAGTAGTGAATCAACAACATAAGCCAGTATCTAGTACAGCTTCATGAAGCATTCCCCAGCATCCCCAAATTGCTCCGACATCCCTGCCTCCGGGGCTCTCGCTTTCGGAGGCACTGCCAGGAGTCTGTCACAGGCTTTGCAGAGGAGCGTTTCTTCTCATGTTGTCATGCCACTGCCGATTCGTAGCTCCAGCAAGGATGTCGTACCTCTGGAGGTAACCCTTCGACACGTTCTGGGTTTATCTGGCTGTGCGGTGGGTCGGGGGGAGACATGTAAAGTCAGTCACATCTATGATGAAGCCAGGTCTCCCTGTGATTGCCAGCTGGCCCTGTTGAGGAATGCCCCTAATTCCCATAATTGTGTGCCTATTTCATGGTACTTTAAAGTGAGAAGTCTCAAGTGGCCAGCCACATAAGCAGCTTTCACGTAAACACTTCAGTTCTGCTTCACCGAAAATGGCTTAGGTGCTGATAAGTGAAGCTGCATGCTTTGACATGGCAGAGAGCTGTGTAGTTTGTGTGGTACAATTAAATTGTCCCAGACAAGTCAGACCCACCAGGTTTGCATGTACCATATATAGGTGCCTAAAGAACTCCCCAGTGCTATGTGCTTTTGAGGTAAGATCTGTCTTGTTATGTTCCTCCCGATGTAGCCTGTTACTTGGGCAGAACCAGAACTAGATGCCATGAGCAAAGCCTTATCTGCTGAGCATATTTACTTAAGCTCTGCTTTTGTTAAGGTATGCATGCAAATCTGCAGGTAGAAATCCCTGCACAGCTGTGCACCTGTAGGTTGGGATCATTTCAGGGATTTCATTGGTGTGAATGGCAGTGATGCACAGAGCAATTGTTCTGGCACGCACGCACTGAGTGTGCGCAGACATCTGTCATTGAATTTGTACATCAGTCAAGCTCTTGTTTGGATGCTTGACCTTTATAAGATGGAGTGTTTGAAGACCTAATATGGAGGTCTAAAGCTTCAATAGGCTTTACTTAAAAGGCATTTTATACGAGTTTCTTACTACTTTCTCTCAGGCTAAGTCAAGCCCTATTTGTCAAAAACTCCAATTCCGCACGTTCTGTTGAATTAATGGATCAGGAGGCAGATGTACTGCAGGGTCTCGCTTTCTGCTCACCCATGGTTGGTCTGAGCCTCTTCCATCCCGGGGCATGGCAGAAAGTCATTGTCATTTGGGTGATAATTGTCATTTGACAATTGTATTATCATTTGGGTGATAATGAGACATTGGCTTAGCAGGTGTTTTCTGTTGTTCAAAGTGTTCTTTCCACTGGTGTGGTCCTGTCTGGTTCGTATTCCTGACATGCCTGTCACCTTCACAAACACGCTTCCTCCTCCGTGATCCCAGCCAGCTGACGAATATTGAAAGGCTCCATCCTGAGTAGTTTCACGGAGCAGGTGGTGAACTTCAGCCCTTGTATTCTTCCCTTCTTAAGCTAATGGTGAGCAATAGGTTCAGGGACACCTCTGGATCACTTCCAAGCCCCCTGCAGGAGGATTCCCAAGGGAGGCGTGTTTCTGGCGTGCATGTTTCCCCTTTCGTTAATGCACTTTCACCAGCATTAGCAGCCTGGCAACTATTCTCGCCGTATGTTTTCAGGGCCCAGAATTATTTAAGGGGACACAGGAATGAATGCTGTTATACAGCAAAGACTTGGAGATGTTTTTTTCTGCTTGTACAGCTGCAGCACAGCTCCGATGCTTGAGCTGTCAGTCAGCTTGCACAGGGGGAACACGACATTTTTGTTGGAGGACCTGCAGTCTGCAGTTTGTTCCCGATATCCTCCCTGTGCTGTAGGGCACAGCTCACAGGCATTGCCAGAAGTTCTCCTCTGCCAGGTTTTTCCAAAGCAGATGGGTTGTGAAGGATATATATGTTAAGATATTGGCAGAGAGTGGTTGATGCTAAGCTGTTAGAGTTTGTGGCTGAATGTTATTACTGAGAGAGGTCTCCTAGCAAGGCGTACATGTTTTAGGATTTTACATGTATCTGAAATCACAGAGTGGACATTTTTAAAGGGTAGTAAACACAGGCAGGCAGATTATAAACCAAAACTTGCTTTGCTATGGGAAAATAACACATGGGTATTAGTGAGAGTGAGGTGGTGAGCCTGTGCTTGTTCCACATCCATGAATGGAGTCTGAGGAACATTTCCAGGTAAGTTCTTTGATTCATTCATATTTTCATGTGAATGAATCAAAGAACAGCTTTCTGTATCTCCCCTGCAGGACCCCAGGCAGACGTGGTGTCGGTGTGGCCCCTTTCTGTCAGCTTTGTTTGAGGAGGTTTCAAGCTTTATCAGGCAGGGCTATAGCTGACCACTGCAAGTTGACGTCTTCTGGTGTAGCGTTTGCTAGGCAGGTATGTCAGGATTTAATCTGCACATCTGCCCAGTACAGCAATAGTTTGCTACAAAGACAAATAAGGCTAAAATAAATGGCATTCAATTATTTTGGTATGAGTATCACTTATAGTATAAATTCATCTTAAAGAGATTGGTTGGTCTCTTTGACATTTTGTTTTCTTCTTTGGCTTTTTGTTCCTAATAGAATTATGCTGAAAGACCCCATCCAAAAGAAGAGTTTGACTTTATTTCAAAATGCAGCATTTCAGTTATTAGGAAGGTATTTAGTGTGTTCTTTTATGAAGCCAGGTCCTCTCATATGAATGTTGATACAAGCGTAAAATAATTTAACAATAAAAATAAATTGAAGAATCATCCCCAGAAGTGATTGATAGTCCTTTGTCAATATGAATTTCATAACATACATTTTCTGCCAGGGGATTTTTAGATGGAGGACAGGCTTAAAAAAATATTATTCTCTTTCATTTTATTGTTTTCTTGTTGCTGTTGGCAAATGCCTAACCTACTGTCTGTTTCTGCTGTATTAGTTTGCAGAGAGAGAAAAATAAATAGCGAATATTTAAAAAACAGAATATTTTATTAAAGGGGAGGGATTAAAAACATATTTGTGTGAATATCTGTATCTGCATTAAATGTTTCATGAAGTGTTCTTGTTTTGTGGAAACAATTTGTAAATATTTGACAAAGAACCAGGCTCCTGCAGACTGAAATATCCCGGCTAAATACCAAAATACTCTGGCACTGGGGTGAGGAGCGGCTGGAAGAAACACCCCACCGCACTTATTTCTTCAGGCAGTTTAAAAGTGATCTTTCAAATGTAACTCCGGTGCGATGGTGGGAGGATTTGTTCTGTTTTTTTGTGAGCTGTGGTTGTGTCCTGCCCCCAGAGCTGTGAGGCTCAGGGATGGGTGAGCAGGAACCCCTGCCCAGGGCACCCGGCCATGTCCCGCTGGCACCCCAGAAGCAAGCGGGAGGAAGGAGGGCTTCTGCAGAGAAAATCCTAAAGCAAACAAAGCCAGCCGAAATAACTTCACAGGCGGCTTTTTGCAGGCTGCCTTTGTTGGCGAGGAAATACAGTGGGAATATCCGTTCTGCGCCGAGCAGAGCGCCTTCACTTAAGAAATTCACCACCCAACTTCTCAGTACTTTAAAGGAAAGATTAATGAGCACTTTATCCAGCGCATATGAGCTGCCTATCAAGAATATTTTCAACAGTGCACCAGTGATACACTGCAGATAGTGCTGACAGAAGCTAAAGTGAAATGTCATACTTTCAGATCTAACGCTGTGTGCAGTTGGAAGAGGGCCTGTGCTGCCTTCAGAGACTGACAGCTAAATCCTTCATTCTTTCAGCTTCCAACATATGGCATGAAGTAGGGTGTGAAAGATAAATTTCTTTGGATAGGTGCAGAAAATATGTGCAACATTTTTACTGGTTGGCTGCATAGGAAGATCAAAACAGACGTGTTTTCCGAGAGCACAAATTGAAGGCTTTGAAACCCTACATCCAGATTGCCCATATTAATGATGTACAGTGGGTACCTACTCGGAGTAATTAATAGCTTTCTCCCTAAGCTTAGCAGTGACCACTTGAGGGAAAATGGGTCAAGAGGGCTCAAGAGTTCCCTGTCGCTCCTCTTTTGCCTTGTGCCAAAGTCGTTGCTAAAATAAATAATTGGAGGGAGGTTCCAGCTATGACTCAACTTTTCTTTACATTGCCTGAAGGTGTCCACACTGATCTGTCTACATAAGCATACCGCTGTGTGGCTGTGTTCATGTATCACATATTCCCAGATTATTGCAGGATTTTGAGACAGGCTTGACTGTGAAATAAAACAGCCAGTCTTAATCATACATTAGCCTGACACAACCCTGTCAAAAATTTGGCGAGTGCCTAATATTACGTTGCTTAAAGATTTCATCTTTGCAACTGAAGCAAAATGCTTCTTACAGGTGGGTGTTTTAGCCAGACAGAAAATAAAATATTAATCTCAATTAACTCAAAGTAAACAGATGTTCTCTGATGCCAATATTACTAGAAACTATATTTCTTTCTGTATGTATGAGGATCAGCGAAATTTATTCTCTCAGGAGATCTGAGCTTTCATGAATTTACAGAAAAAGTAACCAGGCAGACATGGAAACGAATGTGTTCTATGTAGAGAACAGGAAGCTGTGGAATTTAAGATTAAAAAAAGACATTTTATACTTTGTCCTTTTATAAGAATTAAGAAAAATAATCATACTTATTAAGTATGTTCCCTTTTTTCAAATCTCCTCCATTTTCCATCTTTCCCTAGCCGCCTGCAGTCTGTTCTCTTAATTTCATGTTCTGTAGGACAGGACTGACTTTTTGCTTTACCTTCACTGTCCCACAGATAGCAGCTCCGCTTACCCAGTGGTATGAGGTGAGTTAGTGGTACAAAAGATACTGTTTTTTCTGGCTTGTAAATTAAGGAAAAAATCCATGACTTAGATTTTTCAAGAGTTTATTTTAATTCCCCATAACATTACCCAGAACAAGTGAAATATGTAACATTACCTTTTCACTTGCAATTTGGTGACATAAGCAGCCAGTGGGAATGTTCCCAATAGAAAATGCAAATGTAAAAGGTCTCATTTGGGTGAGTGTGGAAATCATATGCCTCTGGAATTTCGATTGCTATTTGAAATGTCACATTATGAAAATAGGCCTAGAAGATTTCAAATTTCACAGAATATTGGAAAATGATTATATTTATCCCTCTGTCTCAGAAACAGTGTTCCATGCTGTTGTGTGTCCTCATTACAGTCTCTGTCATAACAATGATGTATTCGAATATTAATGGGAAATGGGGTCGTCTAGGTCATACTTTGAGATTTTAAGTATTTTGTGCGTTAACTGGCCGACTGTTGCACACTTCCATGCAGGTTGCACAGGCTGCAAACAGAGCAGTGTGGGGGGGCTGCCAAACAAATAACAATACTGATAAAACCAGAGCAGTGCACCCCACTGCAGCATTTCAAAAAACATTCAGAGCATTCAAGGTGTGATGTCCTAACTCAGTAACGTATGAGGTAATGGAAACACATCTAGCCCCCAGGTTAATAGCTGTGCCATGGATAGCAGGAAGACTGAGAAGAGGTGTGAAGTTACCTTGCGCTCATTACAGCTTTCAGCTTTATTCTGCTTTTCTCCCAAGCTTCTACTTTTCTAGCAGAGTGAGAATTTGAATGCTGAACATTCCCACAAACTGTTTACATTGTAAAATCGTCTTCAGATTTATTACACTAGCTTTTCTGCAGGATGAGACCTACTTTAGAGACTAATAATAATAGCAATAATGTATACAGAGAGGTGCTTTCTAACACAGATAATTCTAAAGCATTTCACAGTCGCGTGTCACCTTGGTCCTGTAACAATGCTTGTACAAAAAGATAGGCTTTCAGCAAAGAGACTGCTCTAAAATGCCAGCTTTAGGGACAAGTGTGTTCCTTCCCCTCCTACCCTTTATACACGTCCCTCTGCCCTGGGGCCAGCACACCTACAGATCCCAGGTCTGTGCTTTAGGGGAGCACACAGTTCCCAGGTACAGAGACTGGCCAGGAAACACAGCCTCTGTAGGGATTTCTGGAGACCTGGGTCCATGGGAACTCTGCTCCTAGTGGGAAGCAGGGAAGGAGATAGTTCAGTTTACTGGAATGCAAACTGGGAATAATGTCAGTGAAAGCAGCGAATGTGATACTATTTAAACTAAGGCTGAAATTAGGCTCCAGCTGCATTTATGGATATGTGCCCTGGCTATTTGCAGTAGTAACCAAAGGAGCAAACACCTTTGAGTGCATTCTTCTTTTTATTTCCCCTTTTTGATTACAAACTGCCGCATTTACGTATAGTTTATTCATATTATTTCTTCGCTTAGCACTTTATGAGCAAATGAAACTGCCCTTGAAGTTGCCAGTTAGCTCCAGCTGAGCTGGGAAACGCGCCCGCCTGTGCCAGCTGCAATTCCATGTTGGCCATCGCTGTCAAAGGGGACAAACACGGCACCAGCTTTCAGTCCTTGCTGATCCAGGCTAGCTCTCACTGGATGGATGATGCAGGGGAATAATTCATCCCAGTATTGTTTTTTGCAACCTATCTTATATTTAATTGAACAATTTGGGAACGCAGAAGAAGAAGGTGCAAGTCACGCCGTAACACCAGTGTATTCAGTTCTTCTCTACAACAGGTGACCTTCCTGTCCTTCACCCTACATCCCATCTGTTTTGAAGTGGTTTAATATGTAGCTTTGACATTTTTTGTCTGTGAAAAGAATGAGACAGAGGCAATCCCATAATGTTTCTTTCAAAGCTGTTTATGATGTGCCTCTGCCTTGCCTACCACTGTGGGATCCAGCCTCATTTTGTAGCTCTCTGAAATAGCTGTCAGGAGAAGGAATAGAAAAGCAGATTGGGTTATTCTGGATCAAAGCCCAGTCCTGGTGTCCTGCTAATAGTGATAAATAAATGCCAGTCCTTTGTGCTTGGCAGAAAGTGTGTAGTGGTGAGCAAATCTGAAGTCACGCATGTATGGTGAAGTTTGTAGATGTAAGGGAAGATGGGAATGTCTGTGAAGTAGCACCTGGTTATCTTCATTCTCCAGTTCATGGGACATTCCCTTCTAAATCTAGATGCAAGAATACATCTGTTGCAGATTTAATTAAAGTTTTTTAGTGGCAGTGGAGGAGAGACCTGCCTGGAAATCTTGCTGTCCCATCCCCACTGGCATGGGAGGAGACTGTAGATCTCTAAGACACGTGCAGTGATTCCAGTCTGCCCTTTCTTACTCTCTCTTCCTCCAAGTATCTTTATATTATGACCTTTAGGCAGGCTGGATGCTGAGCCATGACGAAAACAGTGTGAGATGTATAAGTACCATAAGCAGAGAGAATCGTGCAACTCATTGATTTTTGCAGTTTGTGCATTTGCCAGCTATGGCAGCAACAAGTTAGTGGCACATACTCTTTTCATTCTTTCTAAAAAAGTACATCTTTTCAGTGTCAAAAGGAACTACACAAACATCAAAAAAAAAGGAGATTAGCAAGCAGTTATGAGAAAAGCCCAGGAAGTCATTACTCTTGTCCATAATGTTCATAGTACTGTAGGCATTAATATATGTAATTCAGAAATTGCAGACCATTAATTCATGCCTGGATGCCAGCTGATTGTGTTGTACTGCTTGTTTTCCTTTGAGGTACTGAGTCATGGCCTTTCTGCATGCACAGATTGTGTGATTTGGATACCAGTTGTGCTGACAGCTAGTTTCAGGTTCCGTGCAAAGCTCGTTTTTAATGTGAATATTTCTTAGAAGGACACCCAGAGTCTGGGAAAATTAAATAGTGTCTGGACCATAGGATTAAGTTAGTTTGCACAGTACAGAAGCATCCATCATTGTGGATGAAGATAGGCTCTGAACTGTAATTCTGTTCTAGAGAAGTATCACAGAATCACAGAATGGTTGAGGATGAAAGAAGAGCAATGGAGGGGTAGTTATTGTTGTCTGATTAGACAATTCGTTTTGCTAATTAAACAAGTTGCTTACAGAATCATTTCCATGTTACAGAGGTTGGTGAATACCCCAATTTGCCAGTTTTTCAAACTGAACTTGTGGAGCACAGGTTAATTTCACTGCTCTAGCTGTTTGGCTCGTTGGATTTCAGGATGCCCCAAGCATTTGGCTTAGTGGAACCTGGAATTTGGAGAGGCCAAAGTGTTTTTCTGAAAGAGGATCAGCTGATGTGCTTGCAAGGTTTTTTCCCTGCATAGAAATTGGGATAAGCAGCTTTGTATTCACTTTTCTTACTCAGCTGTAACTTTAAGAACTAATGTAACAAATAATTAAAGCAAGAAATTTCAAAGGATGCTAAGCCAATTAGACTCAAAATACAATGGAAAGTCAAGGTGAGTTAGGCTACTAATTCCCTTAGGGTTGAATTTACAACGAAGTCTAAAAGATTATGTTAAGCCTATTCATGCAATATGAAATTGTACGTGTTTTACAAAAAGTTATCTTGTATAGCTATCAGTTTGCTTCAACCTGGCAACGCTGATCCTTTTCAAAGAAAAAGGGAGAAGACAGGGAAGAGAAAGCTGTAGAAATTGTCTTGCAGTTAAACCTGCTTGGGAATAGAGCGGAGATTTTGTCACGCTCCCTTGAAAGACGCGACACGGGTCTCACGGGGAAGCTGTTCGTTATGGCTGTAATGGCTAAAGTCGTGGGCAGTTTGTCACAGTCATGGTTTGCTTTGGGGGCTGGAGGGACTCTCAGCCCAAGCTGATGGCCCCTGGGACCTCTGGGTTGTGTCAGGGCCTGTTCTACCTGGAATATCCCCAGCTCTAACAGCCCCAGATGGTTGTGGTGCCGCTGACCTGCCCACAGACACGTTGGGAACAGTCTTCCCAGCGCCTGCACCAGGAAAGTCCTGCTGAGGGTGAGATGAAGATTTTAGAAAAATGCTGAGCTTGGGAGCAATTGCTGTGACAAAGAAACAAAGCGAGGGCAAAAAATCATGTCCTTGATGCCATCCAGTTCTCGTAATCCTTATGTTGTCTTCCGAATCCCAAATAATGCCAGCAAACAACAGGTGTAGTGTAAAATTTCTTGAAACACCTATCAATTTTAGAGTCTAGGAAACCAGATGCATGATATAATGGAATAACAAGTTACTGTGTGCCAGCTGATCTCTGATAGCTATTGATACCTACTTAGAAGCATTAGGGAGCACATGAGTATTTCATGTGTTCAGCCATCACCACAGAGTTTAGGTAAGGTTTGCATGTTTTTTCACTTGTTAGCCCCAAAGAAAGACTCACTGAAAGCCAAAATGCTTAGCTAACTTAGCGAACTTATGAAGGTGAGGCACTTTGATTTATTTTAGTGCACTTGCAGGAAAAAACTTTGTTTAATAAAGTATCCTTTAGTGAGTTTCTGAAATGCATGGAATTATTTTTAAACACAGAAATTTGAAAACATCCCTTCATATTTTCTCATGGCATGGAGAGCTGCATTTGAACATAATCACTTCTTATGTCAAAGCTTTAATTATATGATTTACACTTCTAAAATTAAACATGCAAGTAGCAAAAGTAATAACAAAAAATGTTCTAGTTAATTCTAAAATTACTTCAGCTAGCAAACATTGTACTCATTCCCCAAGTTTGGGAAATATTTTGCAAAGAATAGTAAGGGCTGAAGAATGTCATCTATAATTTCATTCCTAAAACATCTATTGGGCGTGTGTGTATTTAAACATGATGTGACTGCAGTCTTAAAATCATATGTAATTTTGCATTTGCTAAAAATATTATTCAAATGAATGGATGCAGACATGGACTGTGTGTGAGAAACAGCGAGTCTTACATTGTTGTAGGTTTGGATGTGTATTCAGTACTCGTGTATTTTTACAGTGCATCTGCTTTGCAGGGAAAAATACTAATGGGTTAAATGTGTCTCTGACAGAAATGTACAGACAATAGTGGAGCACCCCCGTTGTCATTTAGGCAACTTGTATGTGTAATGCAGGTGCATGTGACCAAGTGAGTTTCCTTTTAAAATCTTCTTTAAAAGTCATTCACCAAAAAAAAATTTGCTTAGGGGTTTGGGGGAAAATGGTGACCCTTCCCAAAGATCTTGTGGCTAGAGATGACTTGGCTTGGTTCTGTAGATGTCAGGGAGTGCTACAAGCGCAGAGCATAGCCAAACCCATAAGGAGTTCATACAAAATATGGTTCTCTTCACCTGGATTAAATTGGAGGATTAAGGGCTTTTGTTTATATCTCTCAGTAAGAAGAAAAGTAAAGATGAGAATTTAATGAAGCTGGGTGTAAATTTAAAAAAGATGCATAGACACCACAATCTCTACCCTGTTTGCTAGCAAAACAGCTTCATTGCGTGCTTATGACTATTTCCAATTTAGTATTTTACTTTTTAACTTTCTAAACATCAGATTTTGCAGTTAATTATTCCAGTGTACATGAAACTCTTGCATTGAGTGGATTTGTGCTGTTGAAATTAAACAGGGAAGCAAAACAACTGTTGGTAATTAGACACATTTCATGTATCTGTGTACGCATCTTAAAACAACAAAAACTGGCTATGTTTGCACTGGAGCCTCAGATTTGATAGCATTCAGTAAATCTAATTATAGGCTACGGGAGTTCGCAAAAGTCCCTGAATGTTTATGTACAGTTTACTATTTCTCCCCAAAGTACTTTGATGGATTTTGCAATTAATCTTCAGTTTCATTTGATTGGAATTTAGAATTGTTGGGTTACATCTGTCACCGGTTTTGTGGAGCAGGTTTACCCTACAACAGTTAACGTGGTGTGTCCTTTGTATACTCTTGTACATATGTTTTTTTCTTACAAACCAATAACTTTTCTCATATAAGTTTCAAATGAAAATAGAATCAAAGAAATTAAGCTTTCTTAAGTCCCAGAAGATTTTGAGTACTACAGGCATTGTTGAGGTGCTGAAGATAACAGGGGAACAAAGAAATCCAATTAAAATAACATTTCTCTTGAACGTCCTTCCGTACTGTTTTCTGTGAAGTACAGGATCCTGTTAATTTTCTACCACATCATCAGGACTCATAAAATCTGAGACGCTTCAGTTAGCTCTGAGGTGTCCTTTTGTAGAGAGGATTTTTTTTTTTTTCTAGCTGAAGCCCTAGAAAATTCTTACCTTTGCATTTGCTTCAAATACCCGATATGTTTGTCTTTCTGTTGGCTGTTGTTGCTGGCCCCTTTTCTAAAGCTACTTCTGGAAAGAAAAATTAAGAAGAACATGCTCTGAGGCAAATCAGCTTTGAAAGTCCTGTGGTTTCTCACCTGCTGCTCCAGACGTGCAGGACAGTGAGCCTGCCTGGAGTCAGGGCTCCACAGCAAGTCAGCGGAGGATGTGGAATTCCCTCTGTCTTGATTTGTTATATTCAATTTACCTAAGTGCCTAATATGACAGACTTCTGATAGAAAAGCTCACCTGTAACTGGAGAAAAAAAGAAAAAGAAAAAAGAAAAAAGAAAAAAAAAAAAAGGTTTTGTCTGAATGCTTGCACTCTATCTGCTTAGTTCACATCAGGAATTGCAACATTTTCCTAAACAAATATTTGAGACCCTGTTAAACAGCATGATCAGAATTTCATTGCCTGCTATTCCTACTTTTTGCTAGAGGAGTGCAGAGTTGATGGTTAGCATCTGGCAGCACCTGCCTGTGAATTTCTTAGCAAACTGCAGCAAAGCCCTGCGAGCCTGTGCTGCTGCTTGGAGCTGGAGGAGTTTGGTTTGGCCGGTGCCACCAAGCACTGAGGACATCTGTTCTGTCCAAAGTCTGCATCCCCCCCACATGGCATCATTGGGATTTCCTGTTCAGGATTGTGTCTGCACCTGGCAGCATCACTTGACTGATTTTTGTGCAGGCAACCCATCCTGTTGGCTCCTGGCCGATGAGGCTTTTCCCCTCCTCCATCATCTGACTTCAGCTGCGTCCCCCAGCACACGGGGAGCCACGTGCAGTCGAAGGGGTCATTGCACACTCTGATCACAAACTTGTGATCGTCACATAGCTTCACGACTACAGAGACCCGAAAGGCTGGCACAGAGAGAGAACAGATCTGTTCCTGAGCATTACCTCTGCTACTTGCACGGGTAATTCCCGGAACGACCTTCTGCGTTTGAACACATGGTAGAAAGGCACTTGCGAGATGATCCCAGCAGTGTCTTTATAAATCTTAGCAATACATGACAGACAGCAGTTAGCAGAAACAGCAGGCAGTGAGTGGCCTTTGAGACACCTGCAAAAGGGATACTTTGACACGTTATCCGTCAGCGAGGGGAAGTCGCTTGGGAGTTGCTTTTGTATCACTGCAGGGGAGTACAAGTAGCTGCTGAATAAAAAGTGGATTTAATCAGACTTACTTGGTGATATCCTTTCACCTCAGCATCCTGATTGTATCTTCGCAGTGAGGAGCTAGTTAATTTTAATGATAAAAGCTGAGAATCTTCTTATTGAAATTTAAATTAGGTTAATGACTAGTGATATGGCTAAAGGGTATAATTTACAAAACACAAATCCCTTATGCAAAAGTATGTGTGTGTTCAGTATCGCACACGGAAATCCCTTAATTTTGATTTGACTCATTTAAAGCCAAAAATCAAACACACAAATCTTGTTAGCATTTCCAAGACTGAAAAATATACCGCTTGAGTGTGTATTGGCTTTTCCTCTTCCAAAGAGGGAGTCTGCCTTTGAGCAGGCTGAACTTCTGCATGAACATCTCCTTCTTTCTCTCCTCCCTCTCTCTCCTCGCCTGGAGGGTTCACCCTCCACTGCGAAAGGAGGACAGGGTCATACACTCAGATGTTCCCTTCTTGTAACCAAAACCACATTTTTATGGATGGAGCCATCCTTGAAACATCTAATGAAGTTACCAGGTTTATAGCAAGGTTTGAATCCACTAGGGGCTGACCATCTGTCTGCATGTGTTGTAGTGGGAACGGAGCATCCCTGATATGATGCCCTAAGTTACATGTTACCCATGTTTCAGCAGAAACTACTGGGAAGCTGGTCTCTTGGAAGTCTGACTTTGTCTGTTTATGCTGGGCTTTACGGCATTGCTTGATACTAGGAGATAAATAATATACATAGATACCTTGTTATGATAGGAGTATCCAGTTTAAAAGGTAATGCAGAGTAGCAGTGTTCAGCCAAACTCATTGTAATGCAGTTGGGACACCCCAAAATACTCATACATGCCAAAATGCTACAAATGAGTGGAAATGTATGTGATGCAAGAACATAGCAGTGAAGAAGTGTCGAGCTGAATCACCACCAGTCAGTACCATTTTGCCTTCCCCTTGCAGTCATTCACCTTACCACATCATGGATGCTCATTTTTGGCTTTCCCCTAGTATGTGTCTCCTAAGCTTTCCTTACCTCCTACCCATTTATGCATTCAGTTGCACCTTTGTCAAGTAAACCGGAATGAGATGAAGTATGTGCAGGTGGGAGACTTACAGCTATATTGTGGCAAAACAGTAATTTTTTCTGACAGGTTGAGTGACGACAGCAGCTCCTCCTGTGCCCAGTAATGTGGGTGAAAAACAAATCAGAAAAATAGTCCAGTGCAGTACATATAGAGCATGGAGGCAAAAAAGCCCCCAAAAACCTTCCATCCCATTTCCCCTCCTGCCTGGTCTTGTCACCCATCACCCATTGGATGTGAGCTGTTAATAACAGAGGGTAGAAAAAGGGCATGATGCAAAACTTCTGATGAACTTCTGAGCTGCAGCTTAATTAAAATGAGAATCTCCTAAGCACACCTTTGTTAAGGGACAGAAGATTTACACACAGTGTTCTTTGAGCAGTACATGAATTGCTCATCTTGAAACAGCCCAGAAACTAAACTCATGCTCCTGTGCTGTCCTTGTAGGTTGGCGTGCCTGCCTGTTCAGACCTGCAGAACATCACTGGGATGCTAATGGCCAGCACAGTGCTGAAGTGAACATCAGTTTGCCATTAGAACTAAATGTTTCCTGGTGTCTCTACAAGCTGTGGAGTTCATGAAATGAAAACCTCTGACGTTTATGTGAGGTTCTTTACAATGTAGGAGCAACCATTTACTTTTAGCATCTTAATTTCATATGGGCATTTTATTTGCCAGGTAAATTCAGTGGCATCCTTGAAGAACAGGAATGACATTAAAGCACCATAGTGAATTGCTGGTAATTTGTATAACAGAGCTCACTCTTTTCTTATCATTTCCCATTTTATGAAGATGACTTTGTGAATTGATATGACTTCAGAGTACACTTAGGAGATAGCAATGCATGCAGGCTTTTCAAAGGCATCTCAGAATAAAGTTGTGCTACTTTCTATCCAGTGGGAGTCTGGAAAAAGTTGTTTTAAAACAAATTAATTAGGAGGTAACATGGCTTAAATGAGTACAGCAGCAGTAATGAAGGCAAGTACTCTAAAAACTTCTGCAAACAGGGCCGTGCTTCCACATCTCACAAACAAAAGCAGTCAGTGGAGAGAAAGTGGAGAGTATTTTAGGATTAGAAATGAAAATGGGTCAGTTGGAGGAAATGGCTTAAGGTTTACAAAGGGTTTAAAATGTCAGACATTTCCAAGTCCTTGGACTGACAGGGCAGAGCTCAGCTCTGTCCATGAGAAGGTTGGGCAGTGGGTTTGTCAGAGGGCACAAGAGCTGCTACCACGAGTTAGGCCCGGCCTGTTCTCACTGTTGAACTTTGCCCTTTGTAATGAGTAAATCTCTCTGTAGGAAGTGCTGTTGAGAAAGAAACTGTGTTCCAGTAGATGTTTAGAGGCTGTTTGCTTTTGTCTGTGTGAATAATATAAGAGAAGTTCATGAGTGGAAAAGCACTGGGCCTGGAAATGGCAGCACTGTGTGCTCTGCTTGGCTTTAAGGCAGCAGCATTCCAGCTTGGCATTACACAGGATTGGCATCTGCTCACTGTACACTATTTGTTTTCATTTTATATGAAATGAAAACCGTTAATATGATAGCACTCCAGTACACACTTCAGGGAGAGGAGCTGAATGGCACACGGAGGGATGTTTTCACACCAGAGCCCACTGGGAGGAAGGTTGGGAATAGCTGGGGGAGCAGCTTCTCCAGGTGTCCTGCTGCTGGTGTTCAGAAAACATCTACATAATTCAGGCTCTGCTCTCAGCCCTTCTCACAGGGTTTCCTCCTCCTCATCCGGGTCTCCAGCTTGGAGACAAGTGTAAGTTTGCACAGAATTTAAAATGCTAGTCATTTTTTCTTGCAAATGGCCAGACTGCTTTTGCAGCAGTAATCTCTCTCCTAGGGCTAGGAGTGCTAGCAAGAACCCAGCGGGTGCAGACTGTACGAGCAGTCTGCTCGGTCACCCCTTATTTTTTGGAGACTGAAGAAAATGTGTTCTGCATTCCCTATGTGTTTAATTGTCTTCAGGGTCTGTTATACAGAATCAGGTGAAATCCAGTCCTGGACACTGATAAGTTTCACTGTTGTCCCTCTAAGGCACTCATCAGTATAAAGTATTCCTCATCAGATGCTAAAAGCATCCCTTTCCAAACTGCTGCAGTGTTACGCCTTCCTCCCTGAAGACCCCAGGCATGCAGCACTGTATGTGCAAGGACAGAGTACAGCTCGCCACTAAACTCAGATTGGAATGATCTGTGAAGTGTTATTCTGTCTTCAGGCCATGTACCAGGGTTCAATTCCTGTTGCCGTTATGTGTAGGTGAGCTGTAAGAGTTGATCACGCACCAGCACTCATCAGCAGTGTTGATAACTGGATAAAATTGATGTTTTAGCCAAGTATGTTCCAATGTGCTTTAAAATCTTCAGAATTAATCAGTGAATTGTCAGAGAGCTTCAGACTTATTACTTTTTAATAGCGTTTTTTATTACTTGCTAATTATAAGGTGGAAAAGGTGTGAGGCACAGCTAGTATTATAGTTCCTTAAGTAAATTAGAGCAGAAGGTCACAATAAATTGAAAAGTTATTAAGTGCATACTTTGCTGGAGATATAATACTTATCATTATAAAACATAGGAATACAGATACTCTCTCTCTCTCTTTTTTTTTTTAATGTCCACAGATGGCACAAGCTAATTATTCTCATTTGTATAGCACCTTACACCTCTGTAGATTTTTTTCAGAATGTTGAAAAACAGATGATCACGTCTGTTTTTGTAGCTGTGTGAGAGTTTTTCATTAACAAGATCAGGCAGGACCATCTGTGTGTTCTAGTAAAAAGTTTACCACCAACAGTGAATTCCAAACTTTCAAACAATGGATGAATGCATAATTTGTCATGTGTAGGTACAGTGCATTGGCTAATCGCCCATGCAGCTTAGTCACAGGTTCCTGAATGCATTTCTTGTCTGTCTTGAGAGGAAAAAAATGCAAGTCACATTCAGTATTGTATTAATGACAAAATGGGGTCTGACTGAACAAGGTGTTCAGGTTTGTGCCTTTTATGTCGGTACATGCATCCACCTGGCCCCTCTGCAAGCACCTCAGCCAGGGCTCTCACTGGAGAGGAGTAGCCCCAGGGGATGCCGACTCCAGAGGAGCAGCCTTCTCTCCCCTCGGTGTAGGGAAATGGAAGAAGCTACACTGGGAAGGGAAGGAGCGAAGGTTTCCTGCATCACAGGTTATGTGGTTTCTTCTCTTCTGTAATGAGTCCAGCAGATGGACGTATGGATTCCTGCGCTCCATGATGAAAAAGCACTGCACAGTGTAACTTTGATCTAAATAAAAAGAGTGGTTGTGAGCTGCTAACATTGAATACAGCTGGGAGTGGAATGAAAACAGTATATGCAGAGAACACCTCCAACAAGCCTGGAAGTTAATTGTCTGGTAAGTGTGATTCTTTAAGAGTGTCATCCCTGTCCTTT